>NW_024043372.1:821635-1094135 GCF_014851395.1 Micropterus salmoides | reverse complement strand
TATAAATTAAACTCCAGCAGTTTATACAAGTACAGCTGGGACATTTGTTGTTTGACAGAAATTTTATTGACACTTATTTTGATCGTTTAAGAAAAACATTTCCAGCTTCACAAATGTGAAAATGTGAAGTTTTGTTAATAATGTTGAGGTTTGGACTGTTGGTCGGACTGACAGAACTTTGTGAAGGCGTCACTTTGGGCTCTGGGTAACTGTGACGGCATTTCTCACTATTTTCGGAATTTTAACAATCGATTTATGGAAAAAATAATCAGCTGATTGATCCATAATGAAAAAAGTCATTAACTGCAATCTGATACAAAACAGTTCAACCTCAACCAACAGCCGGAAAATCCTGTTTTTACATGAAGGCATGAGGAATAATAAATCTTAGGTGTCAATTACGCTGGGGACGAAAAATGGTTACAAATGTTCTAAAAAATAGCTGCCGACAAGAAATGTTCAATAAAAAATGTATAGGTTTCGAGAGAGGTTTATTTGCGCAACAAGAAAACATGAAATGCAATGGCAATATAGAAGAAGAAACAAATGTGCGTTGTTCAACATAAAGAAACTTCAGCTGCAGTAAATTCCATTTTCACCTGAATCCTGTGCTTCCTTTACATAAATAAAAACATTCCCACCATAAATTGGCGCAGAACATGTCTCCAGAATGCAGGAACTTAAGTGTTTAATGCTCAACACCTTCTGGGGGAGACCGCCCACTCATATATTTCATCACTGTTTCTTAAAAATAGTGTTCAAGCGTCTTCTCATCTCATGAGCTTGAAGCGTTTGATCGCCCCTCTAATCTGTGTTGAAAAGTGGCGGGGACATAAGGGCTCAAAGCCTACTGCTATAACCGTCACAGGGGAGATTTTCTTTCTGCTTTGAGTACTTTTATTACTTTAAGGGCATTTTCCTGACTGTAAGCAGTACTGTGCAGTACTTTTACACACATGTTTTTTCAGTGAGGTATCAGTACTTTTACTTCAGTCAAGGATCTGAATACTCTCCCAGATTTCTTCTACTCAAACCTTCCAGGATGAGCCCGACACCCCCCGATGTGTGGTATCTGTGTCGTGATGGATCGTATTTACATCGGCGCCCCAAACGGCGGCCCGGCCCAGAGTCCGCTGCGAGGAGATGTTTTATGAGGCAGGTTCACATCTGCTTCCAGCTGTCCGTCACACGCAGACTTCCTCCTTGTATCAAAGCTGTGGCGGCTGAGGAGTGGCCGGAACTTCCCGCCTCCACTTGTTATTTCTGTCAGCTGGGTTTGTGGTTGTTGTTCTGATAACTTCTCAGAACCCTGTGTTTTCATGGACTTATTTCTTGGTGCCTGCTGTTCCCCTGACTCCCACCGCGCTGCTCTTTTGTTCCGCTCTGATCTCTCCTGTGCGCTGCCTGCTTCCTGAACCAGGATTTGATCTGATTGTGGAATCAATAAGCTGTTAATTCAGCGAGCGGATCTTTTTTTTTCTCAGCTTACATGTGATCATCGTTTCATTATACGTCCTGTTATCTGCGTTCCTCCTCTGCTCTCTGAACATGCTTCAGAATTCGCCGGGTCGTTCTGGACGAGCTGGTTCGGCGTTGGCGCGGCACACGGCTCTGGAGCCACTGGGGGTTAAGAGTTATCACATTCGATATCGATAATTATCACCGTATATATCAAATCATTATTTTGCTTTTGCTCCTGAGTGAACATTGAAGAAACCAGAAGGTTAATTATGTGGTTAAAATTTTCTTTATGGTCAGAACGTGACAAAAACTCGATGCCAAACAGTGGATCACTTCACAAACCTGAGGTAGAAAACAAATAAGTGCTAATTAAACCAAATATTTATTGATGGTCAACTGAACGTTTATTATATTGTTATTGAGGAAAATTAGATTGTGCCAGCCCCAGTTAAGAGTCTTGCTCAGGGACACTTTGGATGTGTCTGGTGAGGGACTCTGAAAACAGGAGTGTGTGCAATCACTGCGACCTGCACGGCGTCGGCGTCACCTGTCAGTCTGGGAGCTTCCTCGGGAGCGTCCCGTTTTAGAAACCCCCCCCAGTGTTTGTCAGGCCGCTCCCGTCCCATCTGAGCCAATAATAGAGGCGTCAGCTGTGACTTTGGGCGAGTGAGAGGTGACGGGAGGAAGAGGAGTGAAAGTGAGACTGAAGGAGGGAACAACAGAAGAGTGGACTGTAAAGTGTTGCAGCCTCAACAAGCGCTCTCTGATTGGCTACCGTGGGGACATTTCTGTCCTTTAATTGGCCGCTGACTTGCGTTTCTGTGTCCTCATAGGTTGCTCAGGGGAGTTCCAGTTTTAGACTTTTACAGTGTGCCACATGCGTATGGAAACGCACACAACATGGGTCATGAAGTCAGAAGTTTCCGTGCTTTATTATTAACGAGCTTTATTATCACAATCTGGACCACAAGACACCACAAATGTTCATAAATCCACAGTGAACATCCACTCGCTTTTACAACAAGTTGATAAACTGCTGTTAGATTATTGTTGTTAGATTGCACACTTTAAAGTGTTTTTCAAGTGTTGATCTTCTTCTCATTCTAGCATAAGTATAATCGTGTCTACTTGTGTAATGATTTCAGCTCTAATGAATATAGTATATTGTGGCAATATTGTATCAATACACATCAAGTATCGATTCTTTATTATATCAATTGTACGTGAGAATTTATTTTTTTCCTTTGGGGACACAATTTAAAGTTGGTAAAAAGGTAATAAATTCCAATACATCACAATATTGCGAAAACTTTGCAAGAAAAAATTGCAAGAAAATCGAATCGTGACAGTAGTATCGTGATAATATCGTATCGCGGGGCCTCTGGTAATCAACCCCCCCCCCCCCCCCCCCCCCCCCCCGTATTTTGGGATTTTGGTGCTGTACGATATTTTCCAAAATAACATATATGGCCTTTGGAAAGTCTAACGACACACATGGGCGTTTCCTGTATCAGACCAGCGACAGGCTTACCAGATGTTACGTAAGTCACGTGAAGTTTAACTCGTGGAAAACCGTGTAAAATAAATAAATAAATAAAACTCCACATTTACTTACTAGCCGTCCTCCTGTGTGAAAGTCCTGAGTTTGCCTAGTCCTAGTTCTAACGCATCTTCTTACTTCCTCCGTTTAAACCGTCCTACGGCCACTAGAGGTCACTAAAAAGGTAAACATGGGTCACAATAAGCACGTGCTATGAACTTTTACTAAACTATAATGCCTTCAGATGGAGGACGGTTTGTCCTCTCGGCGCCGGCCTGTGTTTGCGACTTGTTGCCTCCTGTTGAGCACTCTCCCCTTGTGAAATCAGAAACTGTGCACCCCCCCCCCATCGCCTGCCTTTCATCAGACCCCGGTGACGGCATTAAAGTGTCGCGGAGAAGTTGAAACGTGTTTTGGGAGTGTAGTCTGCAGAGAGGCATCATGGGAAGATCACAGCTTCTGAAGGAACGCTGGGCTTTTTGTGGGTTCACAATATCCCTGTTTCCCAGCAGATGAGCACCTGTTACACGTTCTTAAAGCAGTACATCTCCTGTGTATCTACTTGCAGCAGTTTAGATGATATAAAAGAGCAGATCCCGACATTTGAAAGGCTCTTAATTGTCAGCTGATAGGCTAAATGATTAATGATTGTTGATTGTCGTATCATTCAGAGTTCAACACACTGCACAGATTATTACTCTTCAGATGAAAAGGGATCACTGCTGCCGACCGTCAGGACATTCTGTAAGCTTGTAAATGTTGCAGGGTAACGAGGCATGAAACGTACCTCAGCTGTGTTTGGACACGAGGCGTCCCCCCTGTTATTAACTCAGGATGGGAAATGTATGTGCGCTTGGCTAACTATAGATCTCATAGATCAGATTTTAAACAAACGGTCCTGTTCCCTCTTTCCTTTTAGCCCTGTGTCTCATCCCAATCACCCCCCCCAGAGGAAGAGAGACTGGTAAAAGCATGCAAGTGTCCGGTTAACAGTTTATTTATAAAGATGTCCTCGCAACCTGAGAGTGGAGATTGGGTGCAGCAGGGGAGCTGGTGTCACGTCTGGATATTTATTTTTATCTCTGAGCAGCAGCCGGAGTCTCAGTGAGAACGTATGGTGTTATCACTGAGTCTCGCTGAGGACCTGCATCTTTGTAGTACTTTACATGTACTGCGTGTATTACTGTGTGTATTACTGTACGTAATCAGTACGGTGCTTCATGTTCACACCAAATCAGAAACAGCTTGGAAAAGATGGAGGTTTGTGTGTTTTTTGGTGATTCCTCGTCTCAGGTTGTTTTATTTGAAGTATTTTAGTAGGCCAGAGGAAAAATTAATAAAGTAAACAGACTTCTGTGCGACCCCCCCCCCCAACTTTACTAAAAGCTAAATAGCTGAAGATCATTCCTTATTTTTTAAAAGTGGGTTTGATGTGACGTCTCGCCGTGTTCTCGCCTCGTCTGCTGCCACTACACTTCCATTGCTGTTGGGTTGTTTTGCAGAGCGTTGCCTCATTTCTTTTAGCGACGCAGCTCCTGTGGTTTTAGGAAAAAAAAAAAATCAATTAACCTGCAGGATTCAAGAAAACCATCAGCTTACATAGAAAACACTGCGAGAAACGAGGCCTCAGCAAACACGGCGGCGAGGTGGTTTTGTAGGCAGCTACTTTCAAGCTCTCAGTCGAGCACACTACCTTTGTGTTCAGTCAGAAACCCACTCTATTAGTCTGACAAGCACCAATTTAATTATCCCAAATACAACATGAAGCCAATTATGAAGGAGTTTGTTTTTGAACACGCTGCTCAGCTTTTCTGGATTTCCTGTTTCAGTGTGAGGAGCATCAGAGGAGTTCCTAAAAAAAGTCACAATCCTTGTGTTTCCTCAGCTCATCAGCACCCAAAATAAATGCAAAGCTCAGATCTGAGTGGCTTTTAATTTCCCTGTGAACAACATGTGGGAAACTCCTCCGGACAGTCGCCTCCGCCTCCGTAAATCTCAGCGCTCGCTGGTTAGGTAATTGCAGGGCAGAAAGAGGCTCTGAAAGACCCCGGGGCCAATAGGAATGCAGTCACACAGACAACGTTAAGTGCTTGTTCGAGACAAAGGTGTCGCCATGGCGCCTGGTGAACTAGTTCAGCCCGTGCAAACAACCCGAGTCTCCACCCCCACAAACTGGCCCCAGCTCCCTCGGCTGAATGCTAGAGGACCCACAAATTCTTTGCTGAAACTCGCCATGTCGCTTATGTGTAACAGCATCTCTCCGTGGTAGTTCTTTGATGTTTTCGACCAATCAGGAGGCACGTGGCGAGGCAGGTGTCTCTTTTCCTGTCCTCTCTGGGTGTTTTTGTGTGTCCTCTCCCTGTCCTGAACGTCTCTCGTGTGTCTCTCCGTCATCAGGTGCCGTGTTTGGGGGCAGCGTTGTAAAGTGTCGAGGTCACGACAGCTTTCTCGCCTTCGTGTCCATCTTTCTCTTCTTCATCCAGCAGCATGGGCGCTCCCTCGCCATTGTCACGCGGTGAATAGACAGGCTGTAGTTTTGGACAAGTGGAGAAGAGGGACATAAAATAAAGGCCTTGAAAGTTTTGGAGACTTGAGACAGGCCTTAAGCCTCTGGAGGATCAGGGAGGGCAGGAAGAAGCTAGAAAATGGTTTGGAAAAAGAAATCTGAGCAAGGTAGATGAGACAAAATGTAAAAGTAGAAGACACCCTGAGACAGAGAGAAGAAAGGAGAGAGAGAGTAGCGTTAAAAAGAAAGAGAAGTAGATGACAGCCTGAGCAACAGTGAAAAAGCAATAAGGGGAAATGGGAGGGATGTTGCCCTCGGCAGTGCAGTTGAAGGTAGCCTACATGAAAGGGATGGAGATTATCCCTGGCAGCCATCTTGGACTACTTTCAAGAGGGCTCGGTGAAACTTTTTAACGCTCCAAATAGTGAGCAGAAATAATTCCGAGGTGGCATCAATGAAAAAATAAATTTCAAAGTGTAAACATCTTGACTTTCACCGAGCTGAAAAGGTAAAAGTTGTAGAGGAGAGAAGAATTGGAGTTGGAGCTGTTTTACCTCCTGAAGTCGACTCTTTGGATAAAAGCTTTAGCGGCGGGGGGGTGGGGGGGGTGTGCTTGTGATTAAAAGCAAAGTTTTGTCCGAAGGTGATGCACGGCAAGGTCGAGGTGGCGGCAACAAAGGGTCTTTTTGAGTTGGTCAGAAGCTACCTGGGAGGCCGTGTGGTGTTGTTGGCGGAGAGCTCCTGCGGCGATTTCACTTTCTCTGCTGCGGGGCAAAAAGCAGTCACAGCGGGGCTCTCTCGCTCACTCTCTCCCCCTCTCTCTCTTTTGCTTTCATTCTTTATTCCTGTTTTCCGTCTATCTCTTTCTCTCTTAACGAAAGCCCTTCGGTGGGGGGGTGGGGGGGATCATTTGTGTCGTATAACACACACACACAGTTGCACAGGAGGGGATCCTCTCCTCCATGAAAGAGCTGTATGAATAACAAACCCCTGAGTTCAGCCCTCCACACCGACAATGGCCGTGCACACACACACACCTGCGCACACACACACACACTCAGCCTGACCCCTCTCACAATAGAGCAGGCATGCATTCATTAGCGGTTCCAAGAAAAGCTTTGACTGGTTCAGCATTGTTGGCTAATCCAAGGTCCCACCGTATATCACCTCCACATCTATCCGTCTTACTCTCTCTCTCCATCACATCTCTGTCAAACTGTCTCTCTCTCTCTTTTATTCCCCGTCCACGAATCAGTTTAAGGGGCTGAACTTATCGAGAGGATTGACTTTAGATTCAGCGCGAGGCGCTTTAAGTCGACGCGGTGACGAGTATTGAGTGGTTGGAAGCGTCTGGAAGCATCTCCCCTGACCATGTCCTCTGTCTTTCTCTCTCTTGTTGTCTGTCTCCTCACAGATCTCAAAGGCGCTCGGCACAATGGGGCTCCTAAACCTCTGAGGGCCGAGCACAAAAGCACCAGGGGGAAGAGGACGAATAAAAGCCAAGGGAGGAGGGAAGACGAGGACAAAAGAGGAGGAGGCGGAAGAGGAGAAGGAGGGAAGAGTCTTGCCCGGCGCCAGCCAAGCAGGAGTGGGCGGAGAAGGAGAAGGAGGGAGGGAGATTTGAAAGGAGGGATTTGCTCTATCTGTCGGGGGTGCATGCTTCCCCCTCTCCCACTTAGACATCCTCCTTTTTATTTTTGTTTTCTGCATCAGTGACAGGCCGACAAAAGGCAAAGAATGCGTAATAAACTAAGTTTGGGATGCCTCGGGGCGAGCAGGGGCCTCGATGTGAGACTACCCAGGACTAGAGCCTTGCTGCTGGGCTTGCTTCTCGCCGCAGCGGGCTGGCTCCCTCCGCCGGCCCACGCAGAGGTGGAGATCAACGTGCTGGGCGAGATGGTGTACGTGGAAGAAGGCGAGAGGGGGGGCGGAAGGAGCGAGCTGGAGGCCTCCATGCACTCCTCCTTCATTCAGGACTTCCAGGAAGCGACCGAAGGTATCCGGGCGATGGAGGATGTCGCAGGTGAGGCCGCGGTGACTGGGCAGAACATGGCCGCACCCACCGCCTTCCCAGACTCCTCGGCGGTGGTGGGTCGGATCTTCCAGATGAAGGTGCCAAACAAGATGGAGGATGTTTACCTGGGTGATATTGTCAAGGTGAGTCCCAGCGTCGGCACTTTCTCCTCACTAACTAACACTTGTGTTGGGCTAAAATCGGCTTCCTTATTGTTTGCACTCCCGCTGCTCCGTGAGAACATTTACTAACAACAATAACTGCAAAACCTGTTTTTGTCCTTGAAATGGCTTTTCTTCTGATTACTGATGAAGGTGGTTTATATAGATGTTTTATATGCAGGTGGGGCTGCATTAAAAGAAAGAAGAATTACTAAGAAGAAGAATTAAACGGCAACAATATCCAGTTATTAATCCAAATACTGCTGCGTTACCAGAACGCCTCTTGTTTTGTTGTCCTTGACGTGTATGCACCGCTGCGCTGCAGGTCAGCGGCAGTTCAGGTCAGCTGTTAGCCAAGAAGCTAAAGGACGAATGGAGAAGGAGGGAGAGGGGCGTTCTTCCCACAGCTGGAAGTATTGCTGTTACTGTGTCAGTCTAAGATGCAAAGAACTGTGTCGTCCGTTGTAAAGTTTTTGTGATTAACCAGAAGCTTTCAGCCGCTAACAATTCTACTTCTGCTTTACTGAAGCAGCATCTGAAGCAGCACATATCCTATACTGTACAGCAGGGGTCAGCAAATAAGTCTGGGGCCAAATGTTTGTCATTAGATGGCGCGCCAGAGGATCGTCAATTGACCATTTAGATTTCAACATTTACTGTGTGCGATTAGCTCAGTTGGTCGTGCACAGGACTCCCGTTCAGAGGGTTGTGTGTTAAATCCTCACTGGCTGCTTAAAGTATTTTTTCTTCCCTTTTCAACAAACTGATTGTGACCTTTGGAGCTTGTTTTCATTTGCCCAGAATCTCCAGGCAGATAAATTTCCTGCTTTTTTCATTCAGGGGAATCTGATCTCACGTTTTTCAGAGGCGTGTCAAGTAAGCCAGAGACTCTTTTGAATTTCCTTCAGAACTTTTCAAAGTAAAAGCTCCCAATTAAACACGACATAAAGTACTGCTGCAAAAATGTGCTCACACTTATTCTGTAGGCACAATCACTTAAGAGGAAGTGATTATGTGAGTAACTGTTGCTGTCTGCTGACTGAGATCTATTTCAGCACCAGCCGCTATAATAATTTTTTGGCTGCTATCAAAGTAATGGGGCCGCCTATTGCCGACTACTGCTGTACAGAATCATCTGCTCTGAGAGGCTGCAGTTTAGTCATTGAAAGAAATATAGTAACATGACGAGTAAAGTAACTAGTTACTTTTAATACCCAATAATAAGTAAACTCACAACTAAAACGGAACTTGTTACGATTCCTGAGTAACTTGCTGAACTCTATGCAGTCTACTGTGCATATATTTTATAAAATTCTTTTTGTTTGACAAAAGTTACAGAAATGTAAGCTGTCCAGCACAGTGACATTATTTTCTGTTACTTCCTGTCACGCATCTTATTCACAAACCTTTTGGGACAGAAAGTCAACATCAATCATGGAGTCATCATGAAGTACTCACAATGTGATGTTTTTTTTTTTTTTTTTTTTAAGCATCTCCATGACTCCAAACACATCACGGGGGGTTTAGGGTCCACTGTTACATAGTAGGGGTGGGAATCACCAGAGGCCCTACAATATGATATTATCACGATACTTCTGTCACGATAAGATATTGCCACAATACGATATTACCACGATAAGATATTGCCACAATACTTTGGTCACGATATGATATTACCACGATACGATATTACCACGATAAGATATTGCCACGATACTTCTGTCACAATATGATATTACCATGATACGATATTACCACGATAAGATATTGCCACGATACTTCTGTCACAATATAATATTACCATGATACGATATTACCACAATAAGATATTGCCACAATACTTCTGTCACAATATGATATTACCATGATACAATATTACCACGATAAGATATTGCCACGATACTTCTGTCACAATACAATATTACCATGATACGATATTACCACGATAAGATATTGCCACAATACTTCTGTCACGATATGATATTACCACGATACGATATTACCACGATAAGATATTGCCACGATACTTCTGTCACAATATGATATTACCATGATACAATATTACCACGATAAGATATTGCCACGATACTTCTGTCACAATACAATATTACCATGATACGATATTACCACGATAAGATATTGCCACAATACTTCTGTCACGATATGATATTACCACGATACGATATTACCACGATAAGATATTGCCACGATACTTCTGTCACAATATGATATTACCATGATACAATATTACCACGATAAGATATTGCCACAATACTTTGGTCACGATATGATATTACCACGATACGATATTACCACGATAAGATATTGCCACGATACTTCTGTCACAATATGATATTACCATGATACAATATTACCACGATAAGATATTGCCACGATACTTCTGTCACAATACAATATTACCATGATACGATATTACCACAATAAGATATTGCCACAATACTTTGGTCACGATACGATATTACCACGATAAGATATTGCCACGATACTTCTGTCACAATACAATATTACCATGATACGATATTACCACGATAAGATATTACCATGATACGATATTACCACGATAAGATATTGCCACAATACTTCTGTCATGTACCGATATTACCACAATACTTCTGTCACGATACGATATTACCACGATAAGATATTGCCACGATACTTCTGTCACAATACAATATTACCATGATACGATATTACCACGATAAGATATTACCATGATACGATATTACCACAATACGATATTACCACGATACTTTGGTCACGATATGATATTACCACGATACGATATTACCACGATAAGATATTGCCACAATACGATATTGCCACGATACTTTGGTCACGATATGATATTACCACGATACGATATTACCACGATAAGATATTGCCACGATACTTTGGTCACGATATGATATTACCACGATAAGATATTGCCACGATACTTCTGTCACAAACGATATTGCCACAATACGATATTACCACGATACGATATTACCACGATACTTTGGTCACGATATGATATTACCACGATACGATATTACCACGATAAGATATTGCCACAATACGATATTGCCACGATACTTTGGTCACGATATGATATTACCACGATACGATATTACCACGATAAGATATTGCCACGATACTTTGGTCACGATATGATATTACCACGATAAGATATTGCCACGATACTTCTGTCACAAACGATATTGCCACAATACGATATTACCACGATACGATATTACCACGATACTTTGGTCACGATATGATATTACCACGATACGATATTACCACGATAAGATATTGCCACAATACGATATTGCCACGATACTTTGGTCACGATATGATATTACCACGATACGATATTACCACGATAAGATATTGCCACGATACTTTGGTCACGATATGATATTACCACGATAAGATATTGCCACGATACTTCTGTCACAAACGATATTGCCACAATACGATATTACCACGATACGATATTACCACGATAAGATATTGCCACAATACGATATTACCATGATAAGATATTGCTACAATACTTCTGTCATGTACCGATATTACCACAATACTTCTGGCACAATACAATATTACCACGATACTTCTGTCACGATACGATATTACCAAGATACTTTTTTTTATTGCGATTTTAAACATATTGTGATGTATTGGAATTTATTACCTTTTTTCCAACTTCAGATTGTGTCTTTTTTTCTAGTGCACTGAAAAAGCAACTGGTTTTATTATTATAGTACCAAAAAAGTAAAATTCTCACATACAATTTATATAATAAAAGATCGATACGACCATATGTCGAAACAATATCACCATGAAAAATATCGCGATACTATGCTGTATCGATCCTCCCCCCCACCCCACCCCTACTACTTTTAATGAAGCAGCCACATGGCGGCGGCGGCGGGGAGCTTAAGACTCAGTGAGCGAGTCGACTCCAGAGGAATAACACTCTATGTGCCTGAAAGGACGCAGCCGTGTCACCACCGGCCCGGAGGAAACCCAGTGAAAGCCATTTGGAGCAAAATGCCCTTTTTTAATTGCCCTGCGTTTCCCACAATGGCCAATTTTCTGTAATATATGTAGCCTCATATCTTAACGGGGGGCTTTAGTAGCATCGCCCTCCCTCTCTCCTTGCTTCTCTTTCCGGCCTTCCTCAGTCTAATCCCCCGTTCATCCTTCTCTTCTCCTAATGTCAGTTCCTCTCCTCCTTTTTATACTCGGTTTAACTCACCCTTCTCCATCTTTGCCTCCATGTCTACACATACTTACTATACTCTCACACCCAGTGTTGTTTCTCTCCGCTCCCTGCCCTGCTATCCATCCTCGCTCTCACTCCCCCAGGCTAAACCTTTAATATTGTACACTCCCTTCCTTCCTGCCCTTCATCTTCCTCGCATCATCTCCAGCCAGCCATCGCTCTAATCTCGCTATCCGTCCATTCTGCTGTTCATCCATCCCCTCCCCCCTTTCTTCTTTTTTTTTCTTATTACACCATCTTCTCTCGTTCCCCCTTCCTCCATCCTTACGTTCACTCTTCCTCCCTCCCCTCCTCGCCCCTTTATCTCCCTCTATCACCTCCCAGCCTTTTAATATCCTATCGCTTGCTCCCTCTCCTCTCCCCTTGCCTCCGTCCCTCTTTTGCTTTTAAGTCCTATCTCTCCCTCCACATCCTTCCCTCCCTTCGCTCCTTTCTTCCACCCGTCACATCGCATCAGATCATATCAATCAAGCTCCCCGGTGACGAGCCGCATGAAAACGCACTCATACTTTTAACTGCTGTAATAAAACCCAGTGTCACTACACAGGGGAAGGTTGTTTCTACACACGTATTTAAAAAGAGGACTGAATAAAAAGGATTCACAGAGGTCTTAAGTTTGGCCGTATATTTTGCAGCAGCAGTTACCAAACGGCAGATTTAATTTCCTGCTCTTCAGGTTTGCATGAATCTTAATGTTTGTCTGTTTGCAGACGGCGAGTCGAGGCTGTTTGCAGGATTTCAGCTGATCGGGTCTGACTCGCTGTGGCTCGCTGGCACTCAGCTGGCGCCGTGTGTGTTCTGTCTGCGTGTTTAAAGGGATATGATGTATATTTCGCGTGACAGTTGATACAGAGACGCCAGTCTTTTTCCACCATAGTTTCAAAATGAACCGAAAACATATTAACAAGACCGTAATGTTGTGTTTTGCGCCGCTACTGTAAACTCGCGCACTCGCACACTGGTGTCCAACTCGAGGCCACCACTTTCCTTTGCAGGTAATTACGCTAATGTTAACTAAGGGTTTGAACCAAAACAGCGGTCGAGCTAGTCGCTAAATTTGGAGTGAACACGTATTAGAGCCTTTATGGTAAATGCAGTTGAAGAGAGCAGAGCGGGCTGACAGGCAGGGTTATTTTCTCACTTTACAAAGTGTTACAGTATGAGAGTTTTACGTAAAGAGAGGCTATTACGTCTTAATTGTACGCAACACAATTTACAATATAATTGTGAATGTTGCGCGAAGATGGAGGATACACATGTGACAAAGTCCGGTTTTCAAAATAAGGTTGTAACACGACATATACAGTATGGATATAAGATTAATTGGATTATATCCACAGGAAGTATAAAACATGTGTCCATTAAAAGTAAAATTAAATGTTAGGGAAATTATTCCTTGATTTTAGGTTGCTGGAAAAACATTAAATAAATTAGGTTGACTTTTTTGCTGTTTCATCACCATTTATATCTATTTTTGTTTTTTTATTTAACCAGATGATCTCATCAAGATTTAAAACCTCTTTCTCAAGAGAGACCTGGCCAAAATGGCAGCATATTAACAGTGCACAGTTACAAATATGAACACCAAGCACACGCACAACAACAAGGAACATTTAACAAGACCCTTAAGATACATAAACAAACATTAGACTACTTAAAAGTACAATTTATACATACCGTAGGTTTAAAGGATTTATTTTAAAATATATCTATGCAGTGTGTTCATGATTTTCAAATTGTTTACTAGGCCACAAAATTCTTAACAAGAGTTGGAAGTTCTCCGTAGATCTATCCTCTTTATTTTGCTTTTAAAGTGCACCAAATTAATGCACTTAACTTTAAAATGCACAAATTATTCTTAAGGGGGGGCTGCCCAGCTCATGTAAGCGTGGGGTGGTTGAAATAAAACGTGGTTGCGGAGGTCTGTTTTTGGGTTTGACCCTGCTCTCTGCTGAGGCTGCAGCTAACCATTATTTTCTCGATTAATCGATTAGTTGTTTGGTTTATAAAATGCCAGAAAATGTTCAGGATGATGTCCTCAAATGTCTTGTTATATCCGCAACCCAAAGATATTCAGTTTACTGTCTCAGAGGAGGGAAGGAACCTGAAAATATTCAGCTTTAAGAAGATGGAGTCAGAGAATTTGAACTCAAGCCGATTATCACAATAGTTGGCGACTAATCAATTAATCGTTGCAGCTCTATCCTATATTCTCTCTTCTGCTTTCCTCTTGTGTCCTCTCCTCACACCTCATTTCTTCCCTTTTCATCTACTCTTCTTCTTTCTGTTGCCTTTATCCTCCCCCATCTTTTACTCTCTTGATTGCTCTCCTCTTTTCCTGCTGACCTGTCCTCACCCGTTTGTCCTCCTTCTGCTTCGTCTCCTTTCACCCTGTCTTCATTTGAGCCCTTTCTTTATTTTTAAACCTGCTGCTCATCTTCCTCGCGCCCTCTCCGTCACCATTTTCACCCCCCTCTTCCATTTGCTCCACAGGCTAAAGCTGTTCTTCCAAACCTGATTATATCTGTCACACTGTAAGCTGGGGGCCCCTTATTAGAGCCAATAGGAGTTGACAGCGTGGGCAAAGGAGCCAAAAACATGGGTGAAGTGGAAGTAAAGGAACAATGAAGAGAGGGGAGGAGAGGTAGAGGACAGGCTGGAGGTGGTTTGGGGAGAGATTCGGAGAACGGGATCGTGACCTCCGAAGCAGCAGAATCACCTTCTGGGAAAATCTACTTTCCTGGAAATGAAAGGTCATAGATCAGATCGGGACAAAGTCTCCGTGAAAGACTCCTCCTTCCTGCTTTGCTCTCTGCCGGCCCAATAGCTCAACTTCAGAGAGTTTGTTTACTTCTGCCCCCCCCTCCTCCTTCCTCCATTACAAATTTCAACACTTTCCCCTGCATCCGCCATCCTTCCCATTCGCGATAGACATGAGACCCCCCCCCCCCCCCCCCCAGGTGTGCTGAAGGTCGGCGCTCAAGGTTGTGGAGCGAAAGGCCAAATCAATTTTTGTGCTTGGTGTTGCACTCATACTAAATACTAATGGGCCTTTTCTTATGAAAATCTGCCAGAGTTTGAGAGGTCTGTAGCTCCGTGACGGCCCGCCTGCCCATTCACCTTTCGCTGAGCGGTCTGCGGCCCGACAGTGAATACACCGCTGATTATCCATTCATGCAGCGTAGCACTGTGGAGTCTCAGCCGGGTGGGCAACCTCGGGGGGGGGGGCAGCTTTTAAAGAGGTCGCGGGGAGATTTAAGCAACCTGGAAATGGAGACCATGAATTACACATGTGAATTAGTAACGTAGTAGCCAATGGGATGGATCTGTAAGGCTTTTTTTATTCAGTGTCATTATAAAGTTGGGATTTTAGAGAAACAAACCTCAGTATGTCAAAATGTGTCTCAGGCTAGTACTGAAGGGGGGCATCAGATGTCAGATAATTCCCAAAGGAAACTCCCTAAATGTGCACGTTTTGGACTGTTTGATTTTTGGCAATGTTTTTGTGAAGTTGCTTGTGGTTAAAAGTTATTGAGAAAGACGTGAGAATTGTTTCAAATCATTTTGATACTGACACTAAAAGTCTTCATGCTGGATTATAATAATAATAATTTAATCTTTTTCCAATAATACCCAGCCTATTAGTTTACACAATTCCTGTCCTGCAGAGTGACATACTGGATCACTGAGTACCCTGAGTTTAAGTATCTGTGATTGGCTGTCCCCATGCTGAAAATGACGTATATCCAAAATGTTAGACACAAAGCAGAACATAGAACCAAGAACTCACAGTTTACGGCTCCTTACATTTGCACAGTGGAGGATAGGAGGCCGAAGGGTTAATTGCATTTGCGAGTTTATCGCGTTATGATAAAATGAGATTTTCTAATCGCAAAGGCTGCGATTACACTCTGGTCACATGACACGTGAGAGTAAAGCAGTCTGCAGATCAACTTTGCACGTTATGCTGCACCTTGACTTGTTGTACAACGGCCTTTCTCCGGTGTTGTCGGAGAATTACTGGTGTATTAAACTCGAGAGGCGTCACTTGGTTTTATTTTCGTCGGCCAACTTTTGAGTTGAACCTGAAAATTAGTATTTTTGAGGTTTTTGATGAGAGTTGGACTCCTGGGAGATCTGACCTGAGATCAGGACGCAGGACGGGTAAACTTCGTTTTTCTTGTGGTCTGTTGGCCAACCTGATGATATTATATCATATTATTTAATGTCAGGACTTGACTATCAAATTATCTTCCTCATATTATTATTGTTGATATTTCTTCCTCACCATTGCTCATAATATTCATGCATCACCTGACTTCACCCTAACACAGGCCTGACCCACGGAAAGAACAGTGTGTGTTTAATCGGTCTAATATTGTGTTGGTCAGGCTGCACTCTGATTTATTGCTTGTCCGTTTTGAATTACACAGAGGGTAAAGAGCTTAAAAATTAATCACATATTGAATCGCAATATTGGTAAAAAAAAAATCGTTCAGCCCAAGTGGAGGCGCCTAATGCTGCATCGGCCGTCCCTCACTGGTTCCTGCACAACAGCATCACAGTGCCACTATTTTATTGTTATTTTTTATTATAAGCTGTGCTCCAACTACAAAATACCCAATTCCAGAGCTGGAAAGGAAACAGTGTTTGAGTTCCTCTCGGGGGGGCAGAGCGGCGGCGGCCCGGGCAGCAGTGCGGTGATAATTCACCACTACGGCTGTAGTTGAGAAGGTGGGACCTCTGCGACGGCAGCGTCTGTACGCAGGTGCTGCTGGGATTAAAAGGCCCTGCAGTCGCTCCATCGTCTACTGTTATTAATGGAAGTGGCCGCAAGAGCGGAGTTCCTGGCCAACAGACGAGCACCCTCCAAGGCCTCATTACCATAATTACCGGCGTAATTAGCTGATTGGCTGACGGGCTGGCTGGCAGGCGAGCTCCCCCCTCCCCTTCTTTCAGTCCAGGAAAGAACCGACACTTGCTGAAACTTCTTTTGTACTGCGGTTCTCGCGGCGTGGGATTCAGTGTTCGAGTGTGTGCCTTACAGCAGATGTTGCATATTTCTTTGAATATTTTGATTGTGTGTTTGCATGCATATTAAAGAGAGAGATACTTACAGCCCCCCCCCACACACACACACACACACACACTCAGTCTTTCTTCATGTAAAATCGCCTTAAAGCAAAGCCCTGGATAACAAACAGTTTATTTGTTTGTAAACACCGGTCTGCCCTCTGTGTGTGTGTGTGTGGGCTTGTTTTACTATATTTGTGGGGTTCCACTGTACTTGTGGGGTCCGACAGCTTTGTGGGGACCAAAACGCTGGACACCACAAGTTTAAAGGGCTGTAATTGCAATTATCTTGACTAAAATTGCACTGCCATCGTGTACTTTGACACCACCGCACTATTAACCGCACCGTTCATCTAAGCATACCATTTCCATACTGTACATTCATACACTGTATATACAGCACATGCTGTATATACTGTAAATCATTCTCTAGACAAAGGCTCATAGCAAACTGCCATAGTCATAACCTTTTCATAGCGTATAGATAATCATTTATACATATATTTATATATCATTCATACCTTGCACTTAATAATAATGTATCATATTCTATTTAATTACTGCTTAAGCACTTCTGCATTTTGTTGCTTTGTACCAGTGACACACGCAATGACGATAAAGTTGAATCTAATCTAAAAAATAAAGTAAATTTAAAAAGCGAAATGATTTGTAACATTAGAAGGATTCTTTTTACATAATTTATCTAATTTTCATTAACAGATATGGTATTATCTGTACAGGGCTCAATAATAACGGTGGCCCGATGGCCTGGGGCCAGTAAAAAGTAACGTCGGTACAGTTGAACTAGCAAAAACATTAGGATTTAAAAAATTAATTAGGAACTCGACATCCTGCAGATGTTTTGCAGCTCGTGGCGTGCACTGTTGTCCAATCCAGATCTGTAGTTATGTGACGAGTTATTATTATATTATTATTATTATATTATTATATTGGCGAAATAAAATGTTTCTACTTGTCAGCTGATTTATTCCCTCAGTAAACACTTTCCTGATGAGTTTCTGGTCTCAGTTGCTAGTTTCAAGTCTTCTTCAACACAGCATGATGTTCATTTAGTAAATTATGGTCCCATTTGGAGGAACAGAGACCAGGAAGCAGGGGAGGCTTTAGGGCGGGGCTACAAGCTGATTGACAAGTCGCTACCATGGCGAGTAAGTTTCGAACCCGGTTTAACGTTGAGCCCTGTCTGTACCAAACAAATGGCCGAGCTCATACACAGGAGAAGCCATTAAGGCAATTCGAAGGACACTTCGGACCTCCGATCTCCCGATTAACGAGCCTCCTGAGCCACAGTCGCTCTTACAAAGATATTTTCTGAAGTCTGCAGAATATTATTTTAACAAATACCGCAGCTGCTGTGATTTGAAAAGCAGGACGTGTTGCTGTTTCAACAAGAGTTTGAGTTTGAGTGACGGGTCCCCGTGAAGATAGCGCCACAAGGCTGCGTGTGATGGAGACAACCAGAGAGTCCAAAAGAATAAACGTGTGAACACACAAACATACATATTTGCATATTTGTGGGAACGTGTTGCTGAGTGTGCACAGACAGGAAGTGTGTGTGTGTGGTTGTCAGAACACATTGACTGGCTGTTTGAGTCTCTCCCCTCTTGATGAATGGAGACAGTAGCTTGCTGTTGTACAGGCCTCCCCCCCTCTCCCCCTCCCTTGGGGGCATTTTAGTGGGAAAACTAACTTTCCTTCCTCCTCCTCCTCCTCCCCTCTGCGTCGTCTCCTCTCAGTTCATTATCGCCTCCTCCTCCGTGTCCTCTGGTTCTCCTGTCGCTCCCTGTCTTCCTGCCATCTTGTTCAGTGTTCTGTCCGTCTTCTTTCTCTTCCACCTCAGCGGACCGTCTCTCTCTCTCTTCAGCTGCTGCAGATTAGCTTGCAAAGCGTCTCTCTCTCTCTCTCTCTCTCTCTCTCTCTCTCTTTTTCCTGCAACACCAGCAACAATTATTTTTCTCTCCTCTATACTTTTCTTCTTCTACAAAACCACGGCTGTCCTTCCGTTCCATTCCCTCGGTGTTCTGTTTGCTCTGCAGAACCTTTTCAGAACGTTTCAGCCCGACTCCCGAGGCTCTGCTCTCCCTCTAAAAAGTGCCGTTGTCACTCTTTGTCATCGCCTCGGAACAAACCGAGAGGCCGACCCTGCGAGCCCCCGCAGCTCCGTCGCTGTTCGCTGGCAGGGCAGCAGTGGAAAACTGGTATTCAGAGAGCAGGAGGGAGGGAGGAGGCAGCCCAGAGATAAAAACACACACAACAGAACATATGAGTCACCCGGGCTGTAAGCTAGCACGCCGCGATCCTGCTCCCCTGGCACCAGGGCGGCGGAGGCCATGTTGCTATGTAATTAAACATACAGCGGGCGAGGCCTTTCGATTCATATGTTCCAAATTATATGCTCCTGTAAATGCATTCACAGTTTGTGAAAGTTTCTTCATTTTCATGTGTTTGACATGCTTCTGCTGAAAAACATTCCCTTCTGCAAACGGTGGAAGGCTGTTTGGCAGTGAGGCGCGTTGATGCCTTCACGTCAGCGTTGGATTTCAGAGCATAATTTCCATTTGACCTTTAGCACACATAATTACTGCCAAACAGCCGCCGTGCGACTCCCTGACCTCCAGAAGAGAGAAGCAAGAAAGGGGGAAATAAAGAGGCTAATTTGGTGGTTTAAGTTTCCAAAAGGAGGATGGAGACTGTTCACCGCTCCTGGTGTTGTTGTGTCCCTCGGTAGCCTAGCAGGATCCCGGATCCTCCAGCATGCTTGGTTGTCACCCAGAAGGGAAGAGGAGTCGCAGCGCGGCGGGCTGCTTTCATTGGTTTTGCAGGCTTAGTGAGCCGAGCCATATTTGGCGTGTGGCGGCTGCAGCAGCAGATTATATTTAGATGCTGTGATTATGGATCGGCCTATTAGGGCAGTTTTACACGCAGCAGTTTGTTGATTCTGCCAGAAAGCGTGAGCGGAGCCACACAGCTGTTCACGCCAGCATCAGCACGTGTTCTGTTTAAAGGCGCCGGGTCGTTGTTCCTGCGGTTCTGGGCCTTTAAACTCTCGCCTCAAACTGCAGTGACCGGCCTGCATACGACGCCTCTCCTTATCCCTGAGCAATGTGTTTAAGATTTAATGGTTTGTGTCGGCGCTATAGCTCGTTAGCCGGATAAAGATAGCTAATGTTTTATTCACACGGCATCAAAGAAAAAGGTGATAATTGCTGACCTAGGGACGAGCGAGGGCTCGGCGGAGTCGCTCGTCCCTCTTTTAGGATGCACTCCGCCTGTCAGGTTAGAGGGACGGCGGTCGGCCTGTCAAACGTCTCACTGTGAGGAGGAGTGAACTGAATCGGTTCTTTTTATTGGAAATGATGGGAACTTAACTTTGGACGGAGCGTGCCTAATTTCCTCCTGTTTTCCTCCATTGTCGCTGTGTCCCAGTGGATTTAACAGCGTTTGATTTGGCCAGCAGCTCCGTCTTCACTCTGTCTCTCTGCTCCTCACGCTGCTCACGCAGGACTGAGTGTGCGGTTTTCCTCTTTTTCATGTCATTTTTATATAAAAAATAAAAGTCCTGCAAAACGGAAAAACCTCAGCTCCAAGAATGTACATTTACTTTGTGATTCTTTTTTTTTATCGTCGGTCCTTTTCAACAGCAAAATTTTAAAACACAACATAATTTCAGCTTCTCAGTTCCAAAGATTTGACGGAAAGAACGTTTGTTGTCCCTTCGTGCTGCACACACAGAACTTCAATGTCTTTTAAAATACGGCAACGTATAAAATAAAAAACAGTTTATGTACACGTGCACGCATTAAGAACATTCTGCAGAGCATTTATTGAATCTGCGTCTGGGAGAATGTGAACAGCAGCAACCAGGAGATAATCTGGTGTCACATTAAACAGTCTGACATTTGGGAACCGAGTCCATCTGACTGAGTTTGAGCTTCCTCGATGGAAAACAGAGTCCGCCTCAGAACACGGACCGCCCGCCGAGTGCTTGATCCGGGATGTTGAGGGACCAGGTCTCTGTAAAGATGTGGTTTCAGTTTGTTGGCCAACATGAGTCCCTTGTCGTCCAGACCGGACCTTTAGCAGCAGGATTAAGTCCAAACTGGGCCAACGTGGCTCCTCACCCGCCTCTTTCTTCTCTCCTGAGCGATCACTGGCCTGGGACCTGGTCCGGGAGATCTTTTCTGCTTTTCTTTGTTTTATGTGACAATAGCCTAAATGGCGTCACGCTGGACCGCAGGAAGCTGGCGTACAGAAAATGACCGGTCGGTTCTGTTACAGAACAGAAACACATTCTGATTCTGTGTCGGTTTCAGATTCAGGTTTGTGTCCTGCAGCTTCTCTCGCTGTACAGGACGAAGTTAGAGAACAAAGTGGTTAGTTTGAACGGACAGTTGGAACTCAAGTTGCGTTTGTGTGGCAGCGCTGCAGGTGTTACAGGGCTGTAACGGTCTCTCTCTGCGTTTCTCTGCACAATGCAAGGTGCAAACATACCCGGCCGGCCCGCTCCAGTAAAGTTAGTGCGAGCTGTAGGCTTATATTTTGTAAATATTACACTGTATATTACCCAGGAGCGGGAACCGAGGTCTGAACCGAACCGTGGATTTGGTGTGTTGTTGCACCCCTACAGGTGTGTGTATGTGTGTATGCACGCTGTTGGTAAGAGGAAGAATATATTTTCTGCGGGTGAGGAGATTTGGTGTGTGTGCTGATGATGATAGTGAGTAACTCTGCTGGGGCTGCAGCATTAGTCAGAGCTGAAGCTGAGAGTCTGCGGAAATCGAGCCACACCACGCTGAGATGGAGATAAAACACACACACACACACACACACGTGCACGCTGTGTTAGTGTTCCAAGCAGGGTTGTACAAATTTCCACGTGCGCACACTTGCAGTATCCACAGCGTGTGCGTTTCACCTGCCCTCCCAGCTCCCCTCTCTCTCTTTCACACATCTGTCTCAGCAGGACTGCTTTTCCTCTTCCTCCTCCCGGAGTCCAGCGTAGCACAGGAGGCGGCGTTGTGTTTGCTGAGCCGAGTCTGCTCTTTGCACAGGCAGCACGCCGTGGGCTCGTCTCCTCGCTCGCCTTCCTGTTGTCCTTGTCATAAGAGGCACAAACTCTTCTACAAGCCTCTTCTCCGATATGCACAGCCTTCACACATTCACACTCAGGATTTCTCTTTAGCTCTGGCGTGGCCGGCGTCGGGGATCGGCCGATATCTTCTGCCGATTATTAGAAACCAATTAGACCGATATGTGGAACCGATATACGTTTGCTTAGAATAACACAAACTCCAAAAAACAACTAATAATAATTAGAATAATAATAATAATTGTTGTGTTTAGTAAATTAAATTAATTGGAGATCCATCCCACAGGTGGACTCGTTAACTATGAACTTTGTCTTTACCAGCTGCCATTTATATTGTGTTTTATGTTGTTAGGATTTTATTGATACTATTTATTTGTTCTGTTCTTTATCTGTACTCTAAATTACTAAATAACTGCCTTTAAAAAAAGTTATTTAAAAAAGAATAAATTCAGAACAGTAATAAAATGTAATATTTTATAATAACTACTTGTTTTCAGAGCAGCAACAAAAGTTTAAAGTTTACAGCAGCAAAGTCACTTTATAAAATCAGTATCTCACTGGAAACATATGTCAAATCAAAATACTGAGCGAAGTTTAGAAAGAAGCCAGCCGTCAGTTTCAGCCCGAGCTGCTGCTGCAGAGGAGCTGCTTTCTCTCAACAAGCGGTTTGCAAGGAGTTGCTAAATTTGAAGGTACGTAGCGTCTCTGCTAACAGGCTACAGACGGAGAGACCTAGCTTGTTTATAACTAGCTATTAGCCGAGCTAGCGCGTGTGAAACTGGTGGACGAGACGGAGCAGATTCACGTATCGCTCTGTAAAACGTTCCTTCCATGTTGCACTGATGCAGTAGCCGCCTTTTACCGGTGCTGCTGGTTTTGCTGCTCTTACACTCAGTAACGGACGGAGTCTCGCTCAGCTTGTGGAAGCTGCACCATCAGCTCGCGTTCACGCTCTGCTGAGAGAGGAGGGGAGGGGCTGCAGCGTGACGGCTCACTCTCTCTATTGGCTACTTCCGCGCCAGAGTCAGTGTTGATGGGCTATTACTTGTGACTTGTAACCAATCAGCTAGCACTGTGGGCGGGACATTGTGCTCACCTGCAGACAGAGAGAGGCGGCTGCATCAGAGCCAAAGGAGCGCATTTTTTATTGATGAATTATATCGGTGTGTCTGTTTTTAAACGGCCGATGCAGATTATTGGAAAAATCCTGAATATCCGATAATCGGCCAGCCCGATTATTGGTCGACCGGTAGTCAGCATGACGCACGCAGCATCTTCTTCTTCCTCTCGGAGTTTCTCACCCACGCAGCTGGAATCAAACAGCCGGCTTCTGTTGGCTCCTGAGCAGCCTTTCATTGTTGTAAACTGCGAGCAAAAGGGAGAGAGCGGGGTAGAGAGACATAGACAGAGAATGGGTGAGAGCTTCATGAGTGTTTCTGCAGGCTTTGGCAACCAGGTTTACCACAGTGTGTGTGTGTGTGTGTGTGTGTTTATAGCTAAGAGCGCTCTCCACCATTATGCTTTAATGACTGTATAATAGTGGTGAATCTGTGGCTGAGCGTGCACGTGTGGGAATTCGTGCACGCGATTGTCCGCTGTCCCCGGTGCATCGGGGGTCATGTACGTGTTTGGCGTGCGGCTGCAGACGTTTGAATGACTCTTTCTCTTACAGTCCCGCAGCCCAAAATGTCTTCCTCATGTTCCTGTGGGCGTCCTGCGATACGCTTTATTAATAGACATTTTTTCCTGGAACGTATTTCATCTCAGGGAATATGTTTCCATTCATCCACTTAAAGTCTCACAACACAAGTTCCACTGTTTCGTCTTGGACTGTGCAGAGTTTTGGATGTGCTTTGTAGGTTTTATGATCGAGCAGCCATGAGTTGATAATTAAGTTATGCTTTACGATGTAGGTGTGTAATAAAATATAATAACTGCATGGAGGATTTTCTTATTGAAGAACAGGGTGAAAGGTAAATCTATGAATGACGATCAACATGCTACTTCCTGTTGCTCTTAAAGGAGGCGTTCACCCGAATTACACAATATTTATTAACGTGCCTTTAGAGTGACTCTGTTATCCAGTTAGACGCACACTACCAGTCAGAAGGTTTTAGCACACCTCCATGTTTGTAGTTCTTCTGTAAATCGAAGTAGTTCAAGTCCAGTGAAAAACCTTCAATGGCACCAAAGGAAGAAGCAAACTGACAAACTTCAAAATAACTTGAAGTTGCTAACTCATCACTTGATCCCTGATTCTCTCTGAAATGTCCGTTATTTCTCAGCTTCGCTGACCTAAACGTTGTCTTTACCTTCTTTGGGTTATTCTGCAGCAGTGGAAGGAAACCAAACACACCTTGGAACAGCCTATTAATCCAGCCTCAGAAGCTTTATTATACGTGCTCTTAATGAAGGCAGACGGAGCAGCTGGTCATCGGTTGACCCCACAGTGAAATGATGAACATGATGAACTCCTTCATTTAATTGTTAATTTCAGGTCAGAAAACGTTGTGTTTAACTGAGCCGTATATACGGTCTGTGGGAAGATGTGTAGCTGTGGTGAACCGTCCCGTGTCCTGGGTGCCAGATGTCATCTCCGGAGTTTTCCTTTTTAAAAGACGGTTGTTGTTGTTGTTGTTGTTGTTTTGGCGAACACGCTGACGTTTCAGAGGTTCAGATTTTCCCCGTTGCTGGATTGCACTGTGTGATGCTGTGGACCGAGGCCCCGGAGGAGTTTTTAACGGTAGAAAATGAGCTGTAAGATGGATTTTCCCTCGTAAACATCCGCATTGAGCCCCCCCCCCCCCCCCCCCCCGCCCTCTGGTTCTATAGCTCTTCATCCATCCCTCCTCCTCGCCTCACATTTTCCACTGGAAACACTGGACGCTGCCAGCTCCCCCCCCCCTCTGTGTGCAACCTCTTCCTCGCTCGCTCCCTCCCTCATCGTCTCTCACTGCTCCTGCTTTTCCCTCCATCATTCCCTCCCTCCTTTCCTCGTCCTTATCTCCTTCCCTTCCTCTCATTCCTTCACGCAGAGTTTCATTTCACTCCGAGTCATCATATCACAACGGCGTGCCCAGGCTCCTCCTCCTCCTCCTCCTCCTCTTCCAAAATATGAGGCTTATCTGTCGAGCGGGTTCCTCTAACAATGGCCTCCTTTCTCCGTGGTCTCCTCTCGCCGCAACAATGAGCTGCTTTCTTTTCCCCGAACGCCAACAGAGCCGACGCCTCCTCATAATATCTCTGTTTCTCTGTCATTCTTCCTGCTTGACCTCGCTCTCTTTCTCTCTCCACTCCTGCCTCTCCATCAGTATCCAGCCTATATGACTGTCTTCCTCTCTTCTGTGATTGGACGTCTCTTGAGATCATAAAGGTGTGTGTGTGTGTGTGTGTGTGTGTGTGTGTGTGTGTGTGTGTGTGTGTGTGTGTGTGTGTGGAGGTTCATCTTGCCTTTGATAACGGAGGACAAACGGAGACGACTGTCAGGCAGATCTCCAGCGTTTCTCCACCTGAAGGTAGTGATGTTTGGTTTGTATGGTTGGGATCTTAAACCACACGGAGCAGGAATCAGAATAATCTTTTAGTGTGTTTGGGTCCACTTCATTTTAGGGATGAAACAATATGAAAATTTCATATCACCATTATGGTGACCGGAATTATCACGGCGCTGTAAAAATGAAAACTACAAATAAAATGACCATTTTGTTTGTGTAAACATGAAAAAAACAGCCAATACCTTTTTGTAAACATATGAAAACCATTTAAGTGTGCAATATCATTAAACATTTTATATTATGTGATATTATAAAGGCAATGCAGTGAGCCCATGCACAATTGCATGAAAACAAATGAGTCTTTAGAGTCTTTAGAAGACAGTGATAGTACCTGCCAACAGCTGACGTAAATACAGAGCAGTCTGCGGCGTTTCTCCTGCTCTCACACTTTTACAACTAATCTGATGGCTGCTGGATTTAAAATGAATGATAAAAAGAGATGCTGGTTGGTTGACTAAACAGCGTGACGTGTTATTGTGTGCAGCGGACCAATAGTCTGCAGACACACGACGCACACAGCAGCAGAACAACGTGCAGCGTCTTTACAAGAGCAGCAACGCTGAGAGCTTCAGTTTACAAGCGGTTAGCAAGAGAGACAAACCAGAGCTAAAGTTAACTCACCCTGCGCTCACCATGAGCTCATTTTCTCAGCGCTCTCATAAAAACTAAAAAAGGACCGGACTTCAGGGTGACTGAAAAATCTCTGCAGCCGTATCATCACTGACCCAAACTAACCCACGCTGCATCCTGCGCGTGCACGCCTGCTTCGTAAAAGATCTGTAGCTGGCAGAGAAAAGTAGCGCAGTATTTGCCTCTAAACTTTAGTGTACAAATGGAAATACAAGTAAAGTACAGATACCTCAAAATGTAATTCGTAACAATAGACTGCAGAAGGATTTCTCAGAGATAAAGTTGAACGTGTGCTTCAGCCGTCGACGGCGCCGAGGCCACTCGGCAGTCTGTCCGGGCTGATGTGCAGTCTTTCTTCAGACTGCAGCGACTGAGGACTGTAACTCCAAACAAACCGAGGGAGTGACGCCAGCGATGATGATAAAGTCTCCCAGTGTTTCACGGCCGTCGCTCCTATAGATGCAGCGCGCCTCGCTGCAGCTTACAGTGCTGATAGTCACGGTGGCTTTATGGCTGACTCGTGTGTTGTCAGTGAGAAAAACTATCAAACAACCCTTAACTTTGATGAGCTTATCATTCTTTCTGTTTTAATTACCAATCTTTAAAGTCGGGGGGGTTGCTGCGCTCACACCGGGGGTGGCAGCCGTGCTCAGACCTCTTCACACATGTCAGCGATTCATTGTTTAAACCATCCAAAAGGCTCTTATCTCTCAGTGGCTGTTTTTTATTAACGCCGTCAACATTAACATTCATTGTACACGGTGCTTAAAGTAATTGTGAACCCACTCAAACGCCGGGTCACTTAAAACGGTCAGCGTTGGAATCTCTGGACATGATTTTCCTGCGGAAGTCCTTGAGCAAGGCATATAACTGGAATAAGGTCGTCGTACTGCTCAGTAAATTAACTTTGATTGTTGCTTCTCTCTCTCTGCCCTACGCTGCCCTTGCCGCCACCTTAATAGCTTCCCAGAAAATAGTTTAGTCTCCTTCATTTCCGCGGCCCTCTGTGCGTCTCCAAATCAATCTTCCAGAGCGCAGGGTTTTCCCCGGCTGTTTCAGGAGGGCTCAGCAGTCACCTTGCCAGCGGTGTGTGTTGTACGGGAGGGAACTGTGGGAGCACACGATAACCTTTAGGGCCAAACATCCAGCTCTCTTGCACTGAAGCCTCGTGCCAGGAGAAGATAGGAAATATTTTTCTTGACATTTTGGGGGATTTGATGTGTTTTCATGTTCTTTTAGGGAGACTGGAAGCTACAAGCTCTCTGCTGGGTTCACGTTGGACTTTAAAAGTCACCGTTGTGATTTTGTTTCAACACTTATGCCCGGTGCATGCTGGGAGATTTTCAGATCTTAACCGATGTTAAAAAGGTTTGATCCCGCAGACAGAACGACAGAATGAACCGACGTTTAATATTTTATCACATATATCAGACGGTTCAGTCCAGATTCAGGACCGCACACTCTGCGTTTCTACTAAACGGTTTCAGAGTGGCGGCTCCGGGGACTTGGGATCTCAGACAGAAACAAACATGGAGGCAGACTGTCGTCGTCAGCTGGTCGACCTTGTGTGTGCTGAGTTTTGCAGAGAAAAACAAAAGACGAGAATCAAACTGTGGATGAAGTTGATGAGGGAATCAGCAGGATTCTACATTTAATATTTTACGCTTTAAAATCGGGGAGCCTTCGATCCAGACCTTAAGATTCTGTCTATAATCCCTCCGACCAGGTTCAGCTTGGGATTGTCAGGAGGGCGAACCGGATCCCGGATCGGCCCAGTTCTCCTGTAGTGTGCGGCCACTTAGACTTACACAGACATTGCTTTTTGGTCCGTTGCATTGGGGAGCTTATAGAAAAACAATGAGCCATCACATGTGGAGTCCAGTAAAGCCACCGTCTGTCTGTGCTGTTCAGGTCGGGATGGGGAGCAGCTGATGATTCAAACACCAGCTTGTTTTTGTCATTAAAAAGAGCCAAACGTCGCAACACCAGCTACAGCTGATTTGTTTGTGGTAAATGTGGGATATTTTTAACCTCTTCTGACCAAAGTACCTGAAGAATTAGATTAAGCGTCACCTATTTTTTTTCCTCTTACCCATATTTTAATTGGCCACAGATGAGGATCATCCTTGTGCTTTCAGGATGCAATTTTTTCATTTACGGAGCAATTATGACAGTTATGATGAGATTACTGCCCGGCAACTCACTTGTCCTTCATCGTCTCTTTGTGATTTAATTTGCAATGTCATGTCAAGAGGCATTTGGTTTAAAGTTTTGAGGCTGTAGAACTCTGCGTGACAAATTAAATCTAACATCGCTCGAGGAGCCGACATTTGATGACATAAGTCTTTTTGTTTCTTGTTTTCTTTTCCAGGCAAGTATCTGCCACCAACACTTTGGCTTATTTGTTTGGATAAGTGGACGTTCTTCCCTGTTGGAAGGAAAATAGAAAAGACTCCTGCATGTTTTCCTTTAATCTACACACATCCAGAGGGATTGAGTTAGAAATAATATGTTTCCTGTAGTAATCATTTTCAAGCTAGGCTTCATAATCTTGGCCAGAAATCTTGACGTCTTCCTACATCACCACCTCAGAAACGAGCTTCTGTCTACCGACGAAAAGGACTGTCAGATTTTGATAATGGCATTTTGAAATAATGACAGCAGAAAAGAGGAACGCAGCGATTCAGAGGCGAGGTGTCAGAAGGAGAGAGAGGGAAATGAACAGGGAACAAAAGAGGGGACTGAATGTGATGAATGAATGAGGCATGGCAAAAAGAAAAAGCAGGAGGCCATTAATAAAATCATTGGAATAGCTTATTTCCACCGTGTTCCTTCGCTGTTTCCTCGGCGCCTGTGAAAACAGCGAGATGCAGGTATTTGTGAGGAAAGGGTGAGAGGTCTGAGGAAGTGTCCGTGAGGGGATATTTGTTAAAAGCCCAGCTCCTGCCGATAATATATCTGTGTGTGTGCATTAGATTTGATCCGGGTGGCCACACTGTATTTCTGAGGGAAGATGCACATACAGCTTTCTATGCCTAGCCTTGTGTGTCTGTCTGTGGCCTCGTGTGTGTGTGTGTTTATGTGTGTGTGTTTTCCCCCGGCGCTGCCTGTGTGCTGGTTAGAGCATTAATGATGTGTCTAGGGAGCACTGCCTCTACATAATTTATCAACCAGGATTTATTAGCTGCAGAATTAACTTGTAGGGGCTGGGGAGCACGGGATGCATTTGTTCTTCTTTTGGGATTTATGTGTGTGTGTGTGTGTGTGGATGCATTGTCACTCCCCTGTGATCCATTTCTCTCCATCAGCCTCCTGCCATGGGGACGTCCCCGGTTGTATAATTGGCCAAGTTATTTTAATTTTAGTCGGGTTTAAATTCCAATTCAGAGCAATGCTTTTCAGCGAGTCTGTAGGTGTGTTTGTAGGGAGTAGGGCTTTGCACTAAATCAACCCAACCCTTTATTTCTCCATCACTGCCTGTCATAAAACATTTTAAAATAAAGCATAACTTGCATCAATAACAGATCAGTTACATTTGGAGTAATAACAACGTGTTGATGAGAAGTACAAGCTGTGAGGTTTAGTCCTGCAAAAGTTAAAGATGGCATCAGGATTTAAAAAAGCAATCGGTACGTAGTAGGGATGCTCCGTATAGCTGGATCGTGTTTTGGGGACAAGGGGGCCGACTTATCAGTTCAAATACCCGCGTACTGCGCAATGCGTCAGCAGTGCACTAGGAGATCCGAATAGTTTGCTAACATAGCATGGAGGGAGCTAAAAACAAGGGGTCAGCTGGTTGGAGGTATTTCACTGGCCAACAAGTCGTACCGCTACGTTCAGTATCCCCAAAGCCAATGCCAGAAGCATCATGCCAAAGATCACAATTCCCAGTCTCTTCCTCACAGCGAGGAATACAGCCCATTCATTTTACCCTGGTACCCAAAGCCCAGGTACTGGCATCGGTATTGGGGCTGAAAAAGTCAGATCGGTGCATCCGTAGTACTGTGCATACCACAGCCTAAAACAAGACCAGCTGCCCTCAAATCCATTAAACCGTTGTGTACTGGACAAAAAGCATCGTACTTTGTGAACATTTTAAGGTGTAGTTTTTTTATCCACTCTTTTCCAGGAAACTGCCAAGTACATTACCGTTTTCATAAGCAACCTTTTTCAGAGTTACCAAATGTTCTACTTCTGAAAGCTTTTAATGGTCAGGGCCTTCATTTTCTGTTTTCTACTTTGCTTGTAGATCAGACATGTTTCCAACATCTTTCATCCAATAAAACCAAATAACCCCCGTTTATCTGCGATTATCTGTAACTCACGGGTGATTGTGGACAAGTCTCCTAGCATGTATATTCAAACATCCGTAAATTCACTTTCTCTTTTTTTTGTCTTTCAGATCACAGAGATGGGGAAGGATTCCCTCCCTGCCTGGCTGCACTGGGACGCCAACAGCAGAATCCTGCAGGGTCTACCACTGGAGGAGGACAAAGGGGTCCATTACATTTCTGTATCCATCTCCAGCCACACAAAAGCTTCTTCTTCTTCGGAGGTGTTTTCCATCGAGGTACACCCTGAAGATCATTTGGACGCAGATTCGGCCCAGCTGGCATCAAACCAAGTCTCCATTGAAGACGACGTCCAGCCGTTCATGTGCGGCAACGAGGAACCAGTCACGGTGCTGACGGTGATCCTCGACGCAGACTTGACCAAGATGAGTTCAGAACAGAGGGTGGAGCTCCTGGATAACATGAGGAGCTTCTCTGGGGTGGGGCTCCAGCACATGAAGATACTCCCTGTAGTCAACAACAGACTGTTCGACATGTCTGCATTCATGGCTGGGCCGGGGAATGCAAAAAAGGTGAGGGACTGATCGCACGACTGTCTGCTTTTATGGATTAGTAAATATTTGCTAATAGGTGAATAATTCAGTATATAATATATATGTATGGGTAATTAAATGAACAATTCTCAATGTCTCCCCAGGTGGTGGAGAATGGCGTTCTTTTGTCCTGGAAGCTGGGCTGCTCACTGGAGCAGAGCACAGTCCCAAATATCAACAGTGTCCAGGGTCCTGCAAAGGAAGGCACAATGTCAGCCAAACTGGGCTACCCTGTGGTGGGATGGCACATTGCCAACAAGAAACCCCACGTCTCTAAGAGGGTGAGGCGCCAGTTAAACAACACTCCAACACCTGTTCTGGCAGTACTTCCTCCAACAACTATAGTGGAGCCTCCGGTGAGGATTATCCCAACCCTCTCCTCTCCCTCTATTGCTGCACCAACCGAAAGCTCTGCTCCGCCAGTAAGAGGCCCTGTTCCTTTACCAGGCAAGCCTACGATCAGAATCCGTGACCCTATTGCCCACACCCCGACGCTGGGACCTCCTCAACCAACAAGGGTAATGGAGACCACTAGTACCATTCCTATCCAGCCAACCATGACCAGGCCTACTTACGTGGAGGCCACTGCAACACCACCCACACCTACTAGAAGACCTACCAAGAAACCTAAGAGACCCAAAACCACACCGGTGACCAGAGAGTCAAAGACCTCCACAGCCAAACCGTCCAGGCGCACCACACCATCGCCTGCCGTCATCCCCGATCCATTCAACGAGAAGCCTGTCTTGCGTAACCCCATCGACCAGGTCAACGCGTTGGTGGGCACCTATTTCGAGGTTAAGATCCCATCTGACACATTCTTTGACAAAGAGGATGGCACAACAGACAAGCTGCGCCTAACTCTGAGACAGAACCACAATGAAGTGGTTGGAGAGGGCTCCTGGATCCAGTTCAACACCACCAGCCAACTTCTCTATGGCCTGCCTGATGTCCAGCATGTGGGGAAACATGAGTACTTCATGCAGGCAACTGATAAAGGTGGCCTGAATGTAATCGATGCTTTTGAGGTCCGTGTAAACCGCTGGCCCTTAAATGACAAGACCCCTGTGATCTTCACGGCCCGATTCGACGGGGAGCCGCGGTCAATAACAAATGACATCCACAAGAAGATACTTCTGGTCAAGAAACTGGCTTATGCACTGGGGGACCGCAACAGCAGTACAGTCAGTCTTAGAAATATCAGCAAAGGATCCATTGTGGTGGAGTGGACCAACACCAGCCTCCCGCATCACCCATGTCCAAAGGAGCAGCTCACAGCTATGAGCAGGACGCTCGCCAATGCTGACGGAAAACCCTCACCGACCTTCAGGTACTCTATGGAGCCTGAATTCAGACCTCTGGACGTCATGGTCAAAGGAAGGGCAAGCTGCAGAACATATTCCTTCATCCCACCAGGAGAGATTGATATACCAGAACCCCCGGCAGTAACTCCAGCTCTGGGAACAGGCCGGCAGAGCACAGACGATGTCTATCTCCACACAGTCATTCCCGCCGTGGTGGTGGCAGCGATCTTGTTGATAGCAGGTATCATAGCGATGATCTGCTACAGGAAGAAAAGAAAGGGCAAGTTGACCATCGAGGATCAGGCCACCTTCATCAAAAAAGGTGTGCCAATTATCTTTGCCGATGAGCTTGATGACTCTAAGCCGCCTCCATCTTCCAGCATGCCCTTGATTCTACAGGAGGAGAAGCCCCCGCTTCCACCCCCTGAGTACCCCAACATGGCCACGCCAGAGACCACTCCCCTGAACCAGGAGTTGCTGGGGGAATACACAGCTCTGCGTGACGAGGACCCCAACGCGCCTCCCTACCAGCCACCGCCTCCCTTCACCACTCCCATGGAGGGCAAGGGCTCCCGTCCCAAGAACATGACTCCCTACAGATCTCCACCTCCCTACGTGCCACCCTAAGACTCGTTTAACCCTCCCCGCATAGGGTGGAGGGAGAGGGTGCCTGAGGAACTGTGACGGTTTCCATTCTGGTGTTTGTCTGTCTGGACATTTACAGGGAGAGATGACAAGAGGTGCTAAAGTACAAAACTACAGGGGACTTTGGTTTGGGAGGGGGAGTAATGGGTCGGGTGGGGTTTTTCAGTAGACCGATGGGATGATTGGTTGAACCAGCTGGGTGGGACTACTGTTTTAGTGGTAGCCCAGCTACTACAGTGGCCTAAGATAAACAAATTGTCGTCACATTGGCTTTCGGATCGACCAGTTGGTCAGAAGCGACGATTGGGAGACATGTTTTCCCTTCCCAGCATTTCATTTTTTTCTCCTCGGTTGATATAATATACCAGCTTTTATTTAGTTTTTTCATCATTATCCCAAGGTTATTCTTTTGGTTTTTCCTGGACTGAACCGTTTGCCTAACAGATCTTCTTTTGTCTTGCTTTTAAATAATATGAGGAGACAGTGAACTGCCATCAGACCACTGCAGGCAACAACTCGTGTTTTTATTAAGGAGTGTGAGATTCTCTGAATATGAGAAAAGCTCTCACGAGGATCTTAAGTCACCCCTGCAGACGACACAAGAGAATGGGAGGCCGAGGTGTGTGTGTGTGTGAGTGAATGAGTGGGTGTGTTTATTCAGATTCAATACGGTTTGCCTTTTAACACTAGTTGTCTGTTCCTATCCTTATTCACAATGTCTAGTAAAGATGAGAATAACAAGGTAGCCTAAAAAAAAGATGTAGAGATGAATAATAATTTGTTTGTTTCATTGGTTTTAAAATTCACTGTATATCTGGAAGATGTTCTGATAGATTGTGTTTTTTTTTCTTTTTTGTTGGTGGTTGGAAGAAAGCGGAGAAAGAAAAGGACTGCCTTGCTAAAATAACCTGCAGGAGCTCTTTACTCCTGTTTTGATTTAACAAAATGCCAATTACAGTCCATTAGGTGAAACCCCACCTTCCTCTCAGCTGCCATCAGCAGATCAATAAAGCAACAAGAAAACTGGGTGGGGTGAGAAAACTACTGTTTTTATTATGAAAGAGATTATCTAACTAACTTGTAAATGCAGAGTTTAGTGTGGATTTGGATGCAAAATGTATAGTTTTATGCAGATTTCCGTTCGTGCGATTTTACCTCAATTTGGCAACGGTGTTACTGGAGGTTAACAAAAGTACAGCAGAAGTGAAATGCCATTCTCCGTACACGTACGTGCACAGGAAAAGGACCCCTTGCGTTTATTTTGGACCGGGGATAATTATTTTTTTATGTAACGAGGCAGGAACTTTGTGTGCCATGGAGACTCTCCCAGATGTTCAGATGTTTAGAGGTTGCAGGTTGTGGCTGAGATCGAGGCAGAGAGAACCTTGAATTTCCAATAATTAGCTGACTGAAAAACGGTTAATGAAATTCTCCTTCTAATTTTTTTACAAAGTTTTTGATACAGCCTCAAATTGTTTGATTATTAAAATAAAACATGATTAATGATTAGTCTTCTGTGATTTGTAAAAATCTTAGCCTAGAAGTTCAGTTGATGATTCAGTTATGTACACTTTCTTTTCTGTCATGGGTCACATATTTCAAGTGTTTTTATTGTGTGTGTTTGCAAATCAAAATGTATCTCCCACTATACAAAGATGGAATGACCGATATTTTATGTAATCACAAATTTTATTTTTGTGTCCATATGTTTGCTAATGAGTTTCAACTGAAAGTGACCCTTTGCAATAATAATGTAAGGCGCAGTCCACTCGGCGACTGGTCCATGCAGGCTCAAGCGAGTGACTCGTATTGTCATAATCTTGTTGGTTTTTTGCAGGATGCCAAGGCTTTTTTGCTTTTCAAGTGTGCATTGTCATAATAAAACCAACTGGTACGATAACAAAAAAAAAATCACCCTCCTTCATTCATGATTAACGTATCCTTGCTGCTTCTGTTGGGGGTTTCCCGCCTTTGGGAAATGTTATCCTGTCAGACTCCCCGAGCAAAAAACCTGACTGATGTTTATGGATGAGGTTTTTGATCACTGTCACTTTTCTACCGCTCCCACTTACCCTTGAATTGATAAATCAATCTGTCTGAAGTCCACGAGAGGTTTTCCCTCCCTAGACGGCTTGCTGCCTGGCAACCATCCGTGGTCTCCGGGCTCGTCGGAACGGTTACTGATGTCCTTTTTGTACAAAATTATTCTGCTATTGAATGACCAGTTGGACAATTCACTTTGAAAGCTCTGCCCATTAAAAAGGCTACTCTGTGAAAACACATTCTCAGCTCCATCTGTCTCTGCACACATTGCATACAGACAATCTGGAATTGATTACTTAGAACATTGATCAGATGTAAACATCTCTTTTGCACCTCTGGGATAATTCACGAGTTTAATTTGGAGGCAGGGCGTGTAACGATGAACGTGTTCCCAAGACGTCGCTGGTTGCTAAAATGGGTCGCAGTGATGACAAAGATTAACGGAGGATGGATTATGGTTTGATTGAGACAACTCGTAGCTGAATGTGTGCTACGACCGACGATCTGCAGTGATATGCTGATTTCAGAGGTGAAGGGGGAGGAATCAACACACCCTGTTCTTTATGAAACCTGATTAAAACACTAGCAGAGTAAAAAAAAAATGTAGAAGGCTGTTCAGATTTTATATTGATGATATTTTGCCCCTACCCTGTAGACCAGTGCTCTGCCACTTAGCACAGACTGAATTCTCATCTCAAATGTGCTGAAAATCTGATTGGGGATTCTGGAAGATTATAGAAGTGCTGAGTTTGCATTTTCGAGGGCCTAATCAGTCGCCTTCAAACGACCAGACAAGCTCAATCTATCACAGCGAAGTTGCTGAAATGATTTGTAGTGCCATTTTCTCTGTGTCCCGCAGGAACGAGTCATCTTTCTTTTTCTCCAGAAGTTGAGCTAAAATGGAGACTGACACGTAGTGAAGCCCAGCTCCCGAGTCCTCTCGTGTTCTGTTGCAGTTTGCGAAGGCTGAGTTAGAAGTGCAAGGTTTATGCAGGACACTTGTGATGAAGAGGCCAGGCTTGGTGCTTCATGAAGCCTTTCAGAACAGCAGAAGGATACTTGATAAATACAAGAAAAAGAGTACTTAAGTCCAGAGTAGCATTTGTCAGATTGCATGCCTGTACTCTAAACCCTGACCCCATGCTCCCCAGATACCCAGTTCTCAGTGTTCCTCAGATGCTAGATGAATTTCGTCCTGAATTCTGGTTGAGAAGTGACGTGTGAGGAAGTTTCTGAACCGACATTAAAGATGGGCTGTGAATTGGAGGGCACAATACTCAGATTTGCTTCAAAAGATAATCTTCAAGTGGTAATTTAAGAAGGGATAAAACATTCCAAGCCTGGATGAGTTGATCCCGTTTTAGGGAAGAAGAAAACCAAAGATAAAGGAGGTGAAGTGACGTTCACTCATTGGTTCTGTCGCCCTTATTGAAACTTTTGATTACCTTTGTGTTCCGGTTGTTAGAGTATTATTACTTACTCTTACTTAATAATGCATTTAAATAAGGTTTTAGTCAGTCTCATGGAAAAGGTCTGATCTTTTTCCAGGACTGCAATCCGGCCAAATCCTCCTTTGCAGACTTCAGTTTCAAACATTTGTTGTAGGCACACAGTTCAACGTCTTATTTCTGAATTTAAGAGACAGTTAAATAGTCCGCCCTCCTTTTATACTGTTTTTTTAGATGTTTTCTCTACTATGTAAAGCATGTGATCACGTCACACTGTCAGTTTGACAAGAAGGCTTTAATAACGGGGCAGATTCCCCACAGTGAGAACCAGGCAGAAATGTATTTGACACAATGGAACAAAGAAAAAGAAAAGACATTTTCCTTGAGTCAGCCCTCTGATAGATGATTAGTTCTCTCTGGAGTTGTGACAGACTTCATGAGATGTACTGTAATTTCAGCTGACTGAATCAGTAATTGAGCAAACTTATTAAAAAAAAAAAAAAGGTTGTACCTTTTGTTCAGAGCCTTACTTGAGGAAACTGTGCAGCCCCAGTCCCGCAGGCTGCCCTGTTATAGCTGTTTTTGCAGGAGAAGGTTGATTAAAAAGCCTCAGTGTCTCCACGATGAAACACTCCTTCATTACAGTGAACACAGTCGGTGTGGTTTATTCCAGTCAGCAGAGCAAACATGAAATTGTGCAGTGATGTCTCCCCTACAGCTACTCCCCAGAGGTGGAATACGCTGTTAAGCAGAATTGTTTCAGAATAAAACACATTGTTCTTGTTTATTTAATAAACATGTAACATGTCAGAGTGTTGCTCTTGTGCCGTGTGTGTTTAAGCATTTTTGTTCTTTGGAATTGACTTTTGGTACAATTAAAAAGACAAAACAAAGCGCTTTAGACGTCTCAATTACAAAATATATATCTGTTACAATTTAGTATCGTGTGTCTCATTTAAGTAAGAACTGTCTGTATGCAGGCTGGAGGGAGTTGGCTGCAGATTTCAACGTTCACATTGGTTTGACGTTGAAGAGAAAATGTACGAGTTGCACTTAGTTAGTTTTTGGTCATCATCAGGCAGCGACAGAGGGATGCTCTGAGTCAGCCTGGGCTTCAGAAGCATTCTTACTCAACACCAGACATGTCTTCACTTCAAACTGCCTTGGTCGATGGAAAACACTCAAATAAATTGCAGGATAACAGCGCTGCCGAGCTCAAAGTGCATAGTTAGTTTTTATTGACAGTGTGGTAAAAATCACTTCTCTTGTTGTCCTGTCTCTGTTTTAAAGGGAAGAGATTATTTACCCTTTGGATAATAATAGAAATGTGCCTTCTTCATAATTTTGCACAAAATGATTATTTGACTTGAAGATTTGTGACGTTTATTTTACATTTGAAGAGAGTAAGAAATCTGATCAGTTCACTCTGGTACATTTTATTTTACACACCGGTTACCTCATGCTCGCGTTTACTGACATCATTTCCACTTGACGCCGTTTGCTTCTCCCCTGTGGCACGAAACACCTTCCCGCTGCTTCAGTGAACTGGGCTGATAGTGAGGGGCAGCTTTGGAGTCACTTCATCATGCGGGGTCTGACGTGCTCGTCAGTCAGCCGAAGGAAACGCTGTGATTATTTAGTGAACGTCTGTGTCATCATCTAGCACCTCGGAGATCATTTCAGCTGTGTGTCTCGCAGCCGTGCCAACGCTTCACATATGAATCTATCAATGCATAATCAGGGTTATTAAGGGTTATTATATATCATCAGTGTATTAAACTACCACATGTAGCCTCTCTTTCTAAAGTATGGGCTAAGCTACTATGTCAATATATCCACAACATCTACTGAATGTTAATGTTGGCTTTAAACTAGGCTATAATCAGTGTGTAAAGAGGACACAGCTATCAGTGCGGTGATTACAGAATAGAATATAATAGATATAGATATATATTGAATGTGTATCAGATGTAAAATACTGCAGGCTAATAGTGATGCTGAGGACGGCTGTTTAATACACCTGACAGAATCAGCTGATGATGGTTCCTACTAATCTCCACAGGAAATGTCTTGACCCACTGATGGAAACTTGGTGTAATGACACAAGACCTATTTAAAAATCTATGGGGCCAATATCAAAAAGACAAGCTTGGTCATTTTCTTTACCCATCTGTGTTTCTAAAGCTCAATACATAAATAAATACATTTGCCTTTACCTACTTTCATTGCATGTTGTCCTTGACACTTCAAACCAAAACAAGGACATTCACGGTCTGGCTGTGGAAGCAGATGTTTGTGAAATGCCTGACTAAACCCTAACACCGGCTTGTTTTTCTTCGTACCGTCGTCCCTGTGAATGATTAAACACTCAGCCAAAAACAAAATCCTCCATTTTCTTGCCGTGATTGAATCCAACATCTTCCATGTCTGCATAGCTGCGACGGTTTATGTGATGTAAATATTGTGCTCTGCCTGTGTATGTGCAGCGACTGCACATGTGCACCTCTCTGCTGTCCACATCCATGTCCACTGTGCAGAGCAGCTTCACTGACCATATTAGAAGATTCTGGCTCAGTTGACCCTTTGCTAAGCCCCGCCCCGAATACGCAGCTGGCCAATCACAGCACAGTATAGGACTCGCTCTAACTGAGTTCCGACACTTTCATGGCTGCGCTCCATTGACTCTAATGCAGAAAGAGTTGTTTTCTAGCTTTTTCTGGCTGTATTTTTCTAAGATCTGGTCAAACGCTGTTCCTGCGGACTCTTGTAATAGTTACAGCAGCTACCCAGAGAGGCTGAAAGGAGAAGTACGATTTATTCTCTTTCCAAAATCTGAAAGAAATCCAGAAAAATTTCGGCTGTGGATTGTTCCTAATGTAATGTTATCTAGCTAGCGCTAGCTAACTTCCTACTGAATGTAACGTAATAAAGTCCTGCTTTTCTGCTTTTTAGTGACTGTAATAATGAACAGAGGCCGACCAGCTGTACAGGAACACTGTTGATCCTTAATATTGTTGTCTTTTGTCTCAGTCGTTGGGGGATGCGGTGGTTCACTTGTACTGTGTGATCGTCAGGCTTTAGCTTCTATCTTTAACTTTTTTCATGTCAGTCTGAGTCAGTCAGTTTGAGTCAGTCTGAGTCAGTCTGAGTCGGACTGAGTCAGTTTGAGTAAGTCTGAGTCAGTCAGTTTGAGTCAGTCTGAGTCAGTCAGTTTGAGTAAGTTTGAGTCAGTCAGTCTGAGTCAGTTTGAGTCAGTCAGTCTGAGTCAGTCTGAGTCAGTCAGAGTCAGTATGAGTCAATTTGAGTCAGTCAGTCTGAGTCAGTCTGAGTCAGTCAGTCTGAGTCAGTCAGTCTGAGTCAGTCAGAGTCAGTCAGTCTGAGTCAATCTGAGTCAGTCAGTCTGAGTCAGTTTGAGTTAGTCTGATTCAGTCTGAGTCAGTCAGAGTCAGTCAGTCAGTCTAAGTCAGTTTGAGTCAGTCAGTCTGAGTCAGTTTGAGTCAGTCAGTCTGAGTCAATTTGAGTCAGTCTGTGTGAGTCAGTCTGAGTCAGTCAGTCTAAGTCAGTTTGAGTCAGTAAGTTTGAGTCAGTCTGTGTGAGTCAGTCTGAGTAAGTTTGAGTCAGTCAGTCAGTCTGAGTCAATTTGAGTCAGTCTGTGTGAGTCAGTCTGAGTAAGTTTGAGTCAGTCAGTCTGAGTCAATTTGAGTCAGTCTGTGTGAGTCAGTTTGAGTCAGTCAATCTGAGTCAGTCTGAGTCAGTTTGAGTTAGTCTGACTCAGTCAGTCTGTGTGAGTCAGTTTGAGACTGTCTGAGTCAGTTTGAGACTGTCTGAGTCAGTCAGTTTGAGATAGTCTGAGAGTCAGTCTGAGTCAGTCACACTGAGTCAATTTGAGTCAGTCAGTCTGAGTCGGACTGAGTCAGTCTGAGTCAGTCAGTCTGAGTCAGTCAGTTTGAGTAAGTTTGAGTCAGTCTGAGTCAGTTTGAGTCAGTCTAAGTCAGTCTGAGTCAGTCAGTCTGAGTCAGTCAGTTTGAGTCAGTCTGAGTCAGTCAGTTTGAGTCAGTCTGAGTCAGTTTGAGTCAGTCTAAGTCAGTCTGAGTCAGTCAGTCTGAGTCAGTCTGAGTCAGACTGAGTCAGTCGGACTGAGTCAGTCTGAGTCAGTCAGTTTGAGTAAGTTTGAGTCAGTTTGAGTCAGTCTGAGTCAGTCTGAGTCAGTCAGTCTGAGTCAGTCTGAGTCAGACTGAGTCAGTCGGACTGAGTCAGTCTGAGTCAGTCAGTTTGAGTAAGTTTGAGTCAGTCTGAGTCAGTCTGAGTCAGTCAGTTTGAGTAAGTTTGAGTCAGTCAGTCTTAGTCAGTCTGAGTCAGTCAGTCTGAGTCAGTCAGTTTGAGTAAGTTTGAGTCAGTCTGAGTCAGTCTGAGTCAGTCTGAGTCCGTCACACTGAGTCAATTTGAGTCAGTCAGTCTGAGTCAGTCAGTTTGAGTAAGTTTGAGTCAGTCTGAGTCAGTCAGTCTGAGTCAGTCAGTTTGAGTAAGTCTGAGTCAGTCAGTTTGAGTCAGTCAGTCTGAGTCAGTCTGAGTCGGACTGAGTCAGTCTGAGTCAGTGAGTCTGAGTCAGTCAGTTTGAGTAAGTTTGAGTCAGTCTGAGTCAGTTTGAGTCAGTCTGAGTCAGTCAGTCTGAGTAAGTTTGAGTCAGTCTGAGTCAGTCTAAGTCAGTCTGAGTCAGTCAGTTTGAGTAAGTTTGAGTCAGTCTGAGTCAGTTTGAGTCAGTCAGTTTGAGTAAGTTTGAGTCAGTTTGAGTCAGTCTGAGTCAGTCAGTCTGAGTAAGTTTGAGTCAGTCTGAGTCAGTCTAAGTCAGTTTGAGTCAGTCAGTCAGTCAGTCAGTCTGAGTCAGTTTGAGTCAGTCTAATTCCGTTTGAGTCAGTCTGAGTCAGTCTGAGTCAGTCAGTTTGAGTAAGTTTGAGTCAGTCTGAGTCAGTCTAAGTCAGTCTGAGTCAGTCAGTTTGAGTAAGTTTGAGTCAGTCTGAGTCAGTTTGAGTCAGTCAGTTTGAGTAAGTTTGAGTTAGTTTGAGTAAGTTTGAGTCAGTCTGAGTCAGTTTGAGTCAGTCAGTTTGAGTAAGTTTGAGTTAGTTTGAGTAAGTTTGAGTCAGTCTGAGTCAGTTTGAGTCAGTCAGTTTGAGTAAGTTTGAGTTAGTTTGAGTAAGTTTGAGTCAGTCTGAGTCAGTCTAATTCAGTTTGAGTCAGTCAGTCAGTCTAAGTCAGTCTGAGTCAGTTTGAGTCAGTCTAATTCAGTTTGAGTCAGTCTGAGTCAGTCAGTTTGAGTAAGTTTGAGTCAGTCAGTTTGAGTCAGTCTGAGTCAGTTTGAGTCAGTCTGAGTCAGTCTGAGTCAGTCAGTTTGAGTAAGTTTGAGTCAGTCAGTTTGAGTCAGTCAGTCAGTCTAAGTCAGTCTGAGTCAGTTTGAGTCAGTCTAATTCAGTTTGAGTCAGTCTGAGTCAGTCAGTTTGAGTAAGTTTGAGTCAGTCAGTTTGAGTCAGTCTGAGTCAGTTTGAGTCAGTCAGTTTGAGTCAGTCTGAGTCAGTCTGAGTCAGTCAGTTTGAGTAAGTTTGAGTCAGTTTGAGTCAGTCTGAGTCATTCAGTTTGAGTCACTCAGTCAGTCTAAGTCAGTCTGAGTCAGTCAGTTTGAGTCAGTCTGAGTCCGTCAGTTTGAGTAAGTTTGAGTCAGTCTGAGTCAGTTTGAGTCAGTCAGTTTGAGTAAGTTTGAGTTAGTTTGAGTAAGTTTGAGTCAGTCTGAGTCAGTCTAATTCAGTTTGAGTCAGTCAGTCAGTCTAAGTCAGTCTGAGTCAGTTTGAGTCAGTTTGAGTCAGTCTGAGTCATTCAGTTTGAGTCACTCAGTCAGTCTAAGTCAGTCTGAGTCAGTCAGTCAGTCTAAGTCAGTCTGAGTCAGTTTGAGTCAGTCTGAGTAATTCAGTTTGAGTCACTCAGTCAGTCTAAGTCAGTCTGAGTCAGTCAGTTTGAGTCAGTCTGAGTCCGTCAGTTTGAGTAAGTTTGAGTCAGTCTGAGTCAGTCAGTCTGAGTCAGTTTGAGTCAGTTTGAGTCAGTCAGTCTGAGTCAGTTTGAGTCAGTCAGTCTGAGTCAGTCAGTTTGAGTCAGTCAGTCTGAGTCAGTTTGAGTCAGTCAGTCTGAGTCAGTCAGTTTGAGTCAGTCAGTCTGAGTCAGTCTGAGTCAGTCAGTCTGAGTCAGTCAGTTTGAGTCAGTCTAATTCAGTTTGAGTCAGTCAGTCTGAGTCAGTCAGTTTGAGTCAGTCAGTCTGAGTCAGTCAGTTTGAGTCAGTCAGTCTGAGTCAGTCTGAGTCAGTCAGTTTGAGTAAGTTTTAGTCAGTCTGAGTCAGTTTGAGTCAGTCTAATTCAGTTTGAGTCAGTCAGTCTGAGTCAGTCAGTTTGAGTAAGTTTGAGTCAGTCTGAGTCAGTTTAAGTCAGTCTAATTCAGTTTGAGTCGGTCAGTCTGAGTCAGTCTGAGTCAGTCCGAGTCAGTCAGTCTGAGTCAGTCTGAGTCAGTCCGAGTCAGTCAGTCTGAGTCAGTCAGTTTGAGTCAGTTTGAGTCAGTCTGAGTCAGTCAGTTTGAGTAAGTTTGAGTCAGTCAGTCTGAGTCAGTCTGTGTCAGTCAGTCTGAGTCAGTCTGAGTCAGTCAGTTTGAGTCAGTCTGAGTCAGTTTGAGTCAGTCTAATTCAGTTTGAGTCAGTCAGTCTGAGTCAGTCTGAGTCAGTCAGTTTGAGTAAGTTTGAGTCAGTCTGAGTCAGTTTGAGTCAGTCAGTCTGAGTCAGTCTGAGTCAGTCAGTTTGAGTAAGTTTGAGTCAGTCTGAGTCAGTCTGAGTCAGTCAGTTTGAGTAAGTCAGTTTGAGTCAGTCTGAGTCAGTCTGAGTCAGTCTAATTCAGTTTGAGTCAGTCTAATTCAGTTTGAGTCAGTCAGTCTGAGTCAGTCAGTTTGAGTAAGTTTGAGTCAGTCTGAGTCAGTTTGAGTCAGTCTGAGTCAGTTTGAGTCAGTCAGTCTGAGTCAGTTTGAGTTAGTCTGACAGCCTGAATCCAACCTTCAAATCTATAATGCAACTGCAGAGCTGTCTGCTTCTTTGTGAGATCACTTTTTCCAACAAATCTGACAAGATTTCTCCGGGGAGTGCAGTAATAGACAGGAGCAGCGCCGACAATTTGTCAGACTTTGCAGCAGTAACTAAGGGGGGCGGGGCTTAGCTAAGGGTCAATTGGCAACTGACAGGTGTGAAAGCTTCTTGGCGCCACCATGCATAAACACAGAGCAAAGCCAAATGCATGGCTGCGTTTTAATGGGCTGTCACACATTCTTATTCGAGCAAAAAACAGACAACATTTGGAAGGGAAGAGTTGTCCTCATTCTCCGGCTGTATATGTCTGTCTGTCTGGTGGTCCGGTTCTTCCTGTGATGTGCAGACAGACATGCTCGTCTGATTCCCAGCAATTTTAATGGAACAGTTTCTGCTTTAAACTCCTCTCCAATCACTCATCCTGTCACGCTGAGTGTTCTTGACCTCACATCTTCCAACAGAGGGGTGTGAATAGTCTTTTTCTCCCATCTCTTTCTGTTTCTCCCTCTCTTACCCCCCTCCAGCCCACCCACCCCTCTATTGCTTTTGTAAACCACATAATGAGTTCTTGTCTGGTTTTACTGAAACGCTTCTTTTTCTGCAGCTATTGACAATTCTCTACCTGTCTCCTTCAAACCCATCATTTTGAGTGTGAAGGAAAATTAGAGGCCTTGAAGTGTTGCTGCTGCTGTTGTGAAGGAAAGAGTGTGTCTAAAGATTGTCTTTGTTGTTTTGTAGGACACCACTTTACAATGATGTCTACAGTATAGAAGTCCTATATGTGCACACAGAGATGCACTTTCTGCCGACGTCTGAAGGGTTCAACTGCAGCGGCAAGCTCAAACACGACATTTGGGGGGGGGGAATAGAATCATCAAATGGAGTTGCATTTTGCTTGTGTCACATTTTCACCTCTGCAGAGTCGGACCTCATTAAATTCTGGAAATGCAGAGGGAGAAGAATTGAATCACCCTCTGGCTCTCAGCTCATAACAATCTATGCATCTATCCTGTGAGGATGTTTGTCTACATTTGTCCTCCTCTTTTCTTTTTTCGTCTCCTTTTCTGTTCTCCTCTCTTTCGTTTTCATGAACATTATGATGGAGGATCGCTCACCATAAATACACTACACTAGGTACAAAAACACCACACACGCAGGAGAAGTAGATTTAAGAAGCTTTTTTTCACTCTGCATCCTCTGACGTACAAACTGCTCTTCTTTGGCTTGAGAAGCACTGTATGCAACTTTTATACTTTGCATATTGATGGGAAAATGAAAAACCCGCACAAACACACAGAGAGATATTTGAAGTGTATGATAGAAAATCACATATTGATACCTGTGAAATGGCTCAAGCATATTGCGCCATCAATATCTCATCTGTCGCATGAGCTGCTCAGAGGTTCAAACCAGACGGCGCAGGGGGATCAGCGTCACTGAGGTCGGTCTACACTCATCGTTACCGACATCAGTCGATTAGCTGTCACACCATCCCATCAATTAGTAAATATTATGACTTCCTCGTCACCACGAGTCTCTCCCTCCTCTTCCCCCTGCTTCCTGTCCTCGTCGTGTGTTCACCCTTGAAGTCTATTTGAGCTAACAGAGAAACTTGTGGTATCCTGTTGCTTATTACGGTAGTTTATTTGTCATTATACAACACAAGGTTGTACAACGAAATTAAAGTCATACTAATCATACTAATGGCTAGTTTGAAACAAGCAGGAACCTGAAGCACCTTAAACCTGCATTCTATCAAGCAACCAGCAGGGGGCGACTCTTCTGGTTGCAAAAAGAAGTCCGGTTCCATTAGTTTCTGACTTCTCTTGCTTTGTTAGAGGTGGGCAGTTTGCTCTGCTGCTGTATTTCAAGTGTTAACATTAGGTAAATAATTTGCGTTGTCCTAAGGACATTGGAGCCTAATCTGAAGTCTCAGACAAAATAAATACCGGTGAGCGTCACCGTTTCCCTGTGTGATTATTCTCCGTTCATTTTTTCAGCCACGTCAACGCTACAGGCAACACACATCCAGCTCCCCTGGATTAATGCTGCACACACACACACACATACACACCACAATTCAATGTCACAGCCATTTTCCTATCACCTCCGCCATGGTTAGTATTCTGTCACAGTGCCCAGTGTAGTATGAAGCAGTGCTCATTTGTATGTTGATAAAATGTAATCTCCCAGGTGCCTGGCTGAATTTGTGCACACTATCCTTCTGACATTTGCAGAATGCCAAATAACACATCGCTCTGTCAGCCAGGCAGCAACAGTGTGTTTCTGTACGTGTGACATCGACCATCGTTTGTGTCGCGTCTGAAGTCTTTTAACTTTTGTTTTCATACGTGCAGAAATGCACTCACTTGTGCGAGTGTTCTTCTTTTTGTTTGTATGGTCTGGTCTTCCTCTCTTGTCCCGAGAGGTGTGTGAGGGATTAACGTTGACGATCTTTCACAACAATGCCTGGAGTAGCTTAGCTGGTTAAATGAAGAGTCACGCAAACCTCAGTTTCGTCTGTTCTGTGACCTGCTGTGCGTGGAGCAGCCATTTTATGAGCTCAACTTCTTCACAGCTCATTTCTAACAGAATACATGATCGTCATGACGTCTCGCTGCTTTGTCATTGAGGAGAGGTGTCTAATATGTGGCAGTGATGGTGGGATAGAGCTGCTGTTCATGTCTTTAAGTTCACAAAGTTACATTGTGATGAATAAGACAACTTAAAGGTCCAGTCTGTAATATTCTATTGACAGAATGCAACACAAGACCCATAACTGTGTTTTCAGGGGTGAACTGTTATGTTTTATTACCTTAGAATGAGACATTTCTATCTAAATACACCGCGGGTCCTCTCACATGGAGGTCGGCATGTTGCGCCGCCATGTTTCTACAGTAGCCAAAACGGACAAACTGCTCTACAGAGCGCGTTTCGTCACTACGTTAAATATGTACGAAGAAGAAGAAGAAGAAGAGGAAGGAGGACGGCTGTAGCTGCAGCACACACTTACACAAGTGTGAAAAACCTGTTGGCTTTGGGACGAGTAAAAAGTTGGTGAACTCACGAGACAAATTATCTTTTCAGTCCCTTCTTTGGGACAAGCTGCAAAAACACTGGTTCCTACATTTCACATAATGCAATTGGATAGCAGCTTTCATCATGTTGTGGTTTTAGTGTTTAGTATTTTTCGGTTTTATTCTTATCCCTGTCTGTGTTTAGTCTTTTGTCACTTGCACTTTTATTTTGAAGTCGTCAGTCTCTGGTGTTCGTGTCCTGTCAGTCCCGTTTTACCTAATGTGTTCCACCTGTTTCTCTTTGTAAGTCTGCTCGTTCTCTTTGTTCTTGGTGGTTTGTTAGTTGATGCTCCCCTCCTGGTTTCTGGATTATTCTGTCTCGTTTTTTTTGGATTCTCCTTTGGATTTTCTGGTTCCCTGGATTCCTGTTTCCTCGAGCACACTGGATTGTTTATGCCTTGGTCTGCCTGCTTCCGTTGTTGTCAGTTTCATCACTGGTAAACATAAATATCACTAACTGCACCTGCTCTGTGTAGTGTCCTGCATTTTCGGTCCAAATTCTTTGCACCTGTGTTTGCAGCTGACTAACTTCAACACACAGACGTCCTCAGGTTCCTGAATTCCCGCTGCTACTTTTGTAGACAGCAACTACTTTCATTGGAGTAAATGGGACGCCATCTTGGAATGCAGTTTCCAGTTTTTCTCAACACATCCATGTTTTAACCCCATGACGCCTGAATTTACAATTATATAAAAAAATTTTTTGTGTGTTTCTGCTTCCAAGCTGATGCTAAAATAAGTATAGATTTTTAATTCGTCTTTAGCACATAGAATTGATATAAATGTAGGTATGTCGCAAATTAGCAACAACATGCATTAATGCAAAAAAAATGGTAAAAAATAAAATAATAAAACACAATTTCCCGTAAAAGTTATGCAGATTTTATTGATACCACAAATTGTTTAGAACATCTAAATAAATAATATATATAAAATATAAAATAAATCCTTAATTTATTAATTAAAGAATTATGGCAAGCTTAACTCCCACTCTGTCTGTTTGACTACTTGTTTCTCCAAAAAAGTGGAAAGTTTCACTTGAAGTACCTGAAACAGTCTCTTACTTGTGGATTTCACTAAAGCAGTTGTGCGCAGGTGGGGGAAAACAAATCTCCAGGTTCATTATGACATCTATAAAGAGAGACTTTGCATTTATAATTTAGAGCTGAGAAATGCAAGGCGGTCCTTCTTCTCTGACATCATCACCAAAAACACTAATAATGCACGTGCCCTGGTTGCTACTGTCGACAGGCTAAACAACCCTCCTGTGTCTGTAGCCTCTGAACCTCTATCCACCAGGGCCTGCAATGAATTTGCTTCCTTCTTCACAGACAAAATTCAAACAATTAGACAAGCAATCAGTGCCTCTATGTCAGTAACAGGATATGTCTTGTCCCTGTGTCCACTTAAAAACAATTCGTATAGCATGAGACAATTTGATTCCGGTAACCATAAAAACCTGGAGGACATAATACAACATCTGAAATCCTCCTCATGTTGCCTTGATATTCTGCCAACAGGTTTTTTCAAAAATGTTTCTAAATGCATGACCTCATCTACTACTACTAGTATATAAACTAGTTGAATACTACAAATTGTCAACATGTCTCTCCTCTCAGGTTTTTTCCCACAGGCCCTGAAAACTGCAGTCATTAAGCCACTCTTAAAAAAGAGCAATCTAGACAGTTCACTAATGAGAAATTATAGGCCCATATCAAATCTCCCATTTTTAAGTAAAATCATTGAAAAGGCTGTTTTTCAACAGCTTAGTGCTTTCTTGGCACTAAATAACTGTTTTGATGTCTTCCAGTCAGGTTTTCGACCACACCACAGCACTGAGACGGCTCTTGTTAAGGTCTTCAATGACATCCATTTAAACACTGACAGTGGCAGAATTTCAGTCTTAGTATTATTGGATCTCAGTGCTGCATTCGACACAACATATTACTAGACAGACTTGAAAACTGGGTTGGACTTTCTGGCACAGTACTAAACTGGTTTGAATCCTACCTAAAGGACAGGGACTACTTTGTGTCTATAGGTAATCACACATCTGAGCTAACAAAAATGACATGTGGAGTTCCCCAAGGCTCCATTCTGGGACCTCTTTTGTTTAACATTTACATGCTTCCACTGGCTCAGATTATGAAAAACAACAAAATATGTTACCATAATTATGCAGATGACACACCGATTTACATAACCATTTCACCAGGGGACTATGATCCCATACAGGCGCTGAGTAACTGTATTGAGCAGGTCAACGATTGGATGTGCCAGAATTTTCTTCAATTGAACAAACTGTATGTCAAAGAATTGATTTCAAAATCCTGCTGTTAGTTTATAAAGCACTAAATGGTTTAGGGCCAAAATCCATTTCTGATCTTCTGCTTCGTTACGAACCATTCTTTCTATTATGATCGCAGGATCTCTGGATCCCTAAAACCTGGGGCCTGCACCACGAAGCGAGTTCAGCATACCCAGGATATGTTTTCGTTATCTGGCTTCACTAACCCGAACAATCGCAATTGAGACAAGCGGTACCACGAAGCTGGTTATCAACTCGGTAAATCAACCCAGGGTTTCCCAATCCAGCCGTGAACGCGTAAAGAGGCGGTATTAGAAGCAGATGACCAATCACAGACATGAACAAGTCCACTGTCAGCAGAGCGTCATATTTTATGAACGAGGATTAAACTGTAACACTACAGAAATACGACAGCGGCACAGCTGCAGCTGACACAAGCAGGGGGACAGAAAATCGCAGACAATGTAAATGCCTAAATGAACAGGTGTCTATAATGATTTGATGTGTTCTCATGAGCTGTGTGAAAATATCAGCCTTATTCTTTCAGCTCGGCTTTGTGTTGGCGTTTCAACATTTGATGAAATAGTGGTTGAAAGACTGAATCTCAACATTTAAGCTACTGATAACTCATCTCATTACCTGCGCCCACATCGCAAAAGGTGGGGCGGAAAATGACCAGTCTCTGTAGTAGGCTATACTAACCTAAATTAGGATCTCAACCAAACTGCTAATAATTCAACCTCACATAAGAAAAATGAAACCCATTTATTTTAATGCCTGCATCAGGCTGTGTGAAATGGACTGGGAGCAAATAAATAAGCCTACTGTAAAAACCTGTAGGCAACAATAGCTTAAGGCTTTTCATCAGTCTCTGTACGATGATGTCGCTTAAAGTGCAATTTATACTTCTGCATCAAATCGACAGCATAGGCTACGGGGCTACGCAGAGGCTACGCCGTCGCCTGACGTGCACCTCTTCAAAAATTAAAACTACACGTCGAGTCGACGCGGACCGTAAGCTCTGTGATTGGTCGGTTGGGTAGCCCCACAATGCCTCCGAGCCGACGGGAGGTACCTCGCGCTTTGAAGTAACATTTACTAGCAGCCAAAACGGCGGCTGTAACACTGTGAATCAATATATTTGACCGTCGCAACCCGAGCGAAATGACTCGTTTTGTTATCAGAATGTGATCCATTCGGTCGGTAACATTTGAAAAGGCTACACCAGCCGCACGTTTACAATTTTACCCCCATTTACATTAGCGGAGCGCTGAACCAGGAGTTAGCCTGCTTGGCCGGCAAAAGTCAACACAGCGGACGCTGTAACGCTACTGCTGACTAGCGTTTGGGGGTGTAATTGGAGGATGATGGACACACGGACGCACAAGTATAAATGCATGGCTACATGCGTAGACCCGCAGGAGTATAAATGGGCTTTTAGCCTCTAGATTTTCTCCATATCACTGCAGCAAACAAAAAGCAGCCTATTGGCTAAAACAGTCTATGGGATTTCCTACAGATGGTGATGTCATTTTCCAAGAGAGCTGATTGGTCAGTAGGCGGCGTTTTCACAGAGTTGATCTCTTATCTGGAACACAACCTGCTCCGAAGCAGGTTAGCTGTTCAGCATAAGTTACCATGGAGATCTACCCCGGCAAGAAGTGAACCACCTTCGTGGTGCTGAAAACCCAGCAGGGTTAACCCCGAAGTTACCTGGATAAGCTCAGATCCTGCTTCGTGGTGCAGGCCTCAGGACTGTGCGCGTCCTTGTTGACTTCAGCGGTGTTGAGCTCACTGCTCTTTGCTTATGGCCCTGTAGGCTCATTTGTTCTGAGCTCGGTTGTGTCTGCTTAAATAATAAATTCTTAATGTAGGTTTGTGACAGTGATACTGTAACTTTCTCTCGCTGTGTTTTGGAGCCAGGCTGTTTGTTGACATGTTAAAAAACACAGTAGCAGGAGAGAGTGTTGAAGTTTTACTGGTGTCTGTGTTTTGAAATGGTTGAAAAATAAGAAACCAAAGTAATTCAGTCTGTCATTCCCTAACTCATATTTTTACAAGTATATTTTTAAGTTTATTTGTATAGCACATTATAGCACAACAACAAGGTAATTCAAAGTGCTTTACACAAAACATAAAAGCAACAGGAAAATATAAAAAAGTTTAAAAGCAACATAGGGAAATTGAAAAAATACAGATTAAAAAATAATAAAAGTTACAGTGCAGTGTACAATCAAAGTTAAAAGAGTTAAATGGAAAATAGAAACAGGCTGAGCAAATAACTGAGTTACAATTATTTTGAAAAGAGAATAAACAGAGAAGTACACTTAATCTACTCTCTCTAGCTAGTCTGTACTTGGGTCCACAGCAATCTTTGGGTCCACTGAAACTCCAAAAACCCTCGGACACTACAGAGAAACCAGGACATGTCTGTCCGCAGGCCGCTTTGATCCAGTTATACTCTGGACCCACCTGCGCGTTTACAGGTGGACAGAGGTTCCACTTACTTCACTCTGTTCAATCTCATTCCCATAATCCCCCAACTCAATTACCTACTCATTTCTCACTGTGTAAATATTTAATTAAAAGCAATGATAAAAAGCTAAAAACAAAGAAAAAGAAAACAGGACAGTAAAAGTTACAGTGCAGTGTAAGTTATCAATGAAAAGAAAAATCTTAAATATTTAATTAAAGGCAGTGGTAAAAAGAAAAGTCTTCAGTCTTAATTTAAAAGAACCAACAGTTTCAGCAGACCTGCAGTTATCTGGGAGTTTGTTCCAGATATACGGAGCATAATAACTGAACGCTGCTTCTCCTTGTTTAGTTTTGACTCTGGGGACAGAAAGCAGACCTGCCCCAGACGACCTGAGAGGTCTGGATGGTTCGTAACGAAGCAGAAGATCAGAAATGTATTTTTGCCCTAAACCATTTAGTGCTTTATAAACTAACAGCAGGATTTTGAAATCAATTCTTTGACAGACAGGAAGCCAAAGTAAAGACCTCAGAACTGGAGTGATGTGATCCACCTTTTTGGTCTTAGTGAGGACTCGAGCAGCAGCGTTCTGAATCAGCTGCAGCTGTCTGATGGATTTCTTAGGGAGCCTGTAAGGACGCCGTTACAGTAGTCGAGTCGACTGAAGTTGAATGCATGGATAAGCTTTTCCATAAGTCCTTTAATCCTTGATATATTCTTCAGGTGATAGTAGGCTGGCTTTGTAATTGTGTTAATGTGGCTCCTCAAATTCAGGTCTGAGTCCATGACTATACCAAGATTTCTGGCTTGATTTGTGGTTCTTAACATTACAGATTGAAGTCGAGCACTGAATTTCAATCGTTCCTCCCTGGCCCCAAAAACAATAACTTCAGTTTTATCCTTATTCAATTGAAGAAAATTCTGGCTCATCCAATCGTTGACCTGGTGAATACAGTTACTCAAAGCCTGTATGGGATCATAGTCCCCTGGTGAAATGGTTATGTAAATCTGTGTCATCTGCATAATTATGGAAACATATTTTGTTGTTTTTCATAATCAATACTAAGACTAAATGGATGTCATTGAAGACCTTAACAAGAGCCGTCTCAGTGCTGTGGTGTGGTCGAAAACCTGACTGGAAGACATCAAAACAGTTATTTAGTGCCAAGAAAGCACTAAGCTGTTGAAAAACAGCCTTTTCAATGATTTTACTTTAAAATGGGAGATTTGATATGGGCCTATAATTTCTCATTAGTGAACTGTCTAGATTGCTCTTTTTTAAGAGTGGCTTAATGACTGCAGTTTTCAGGGCCTGTGGGAAAAAACCTGAGAAGAGAGACATGTTGACAATTTGTAGTATTCAACTAGTTTAAATACTGCATAACAGAATTTCTGAAATTCAGTTATGGCTTTTGGGTTTAGTGTGCCACCCCAGGATTTTCAGTGGCCCCATCTGGCCACCGCTGGGAAATTTTCTGGGGGCGGCCCTGCGGTTAGATCATCCACAATTCAATCGTTCAGTTCATTTAACAGAAACAACGAGCCCCAAAGTCTGATTCTTATAGATTTGATTATAGATGTAACCTGCAGTGCCGACTCCCGTCACCTTTGAAGCGTTTGTTAAGTCCGAATGTGTCCGTTCCTGATTATTTATGTTCTATCCTTCAGTCTGTAAGGATCCACCCATCAAAAGAATCAGAACAGCTTTTCATAAAAATGAATCCAAGTAGTGAATCCTGTTGTGTGAAGTCCGTCTCTGTCTGCTAACTTCTCTCATCCTGCAGCCTGTTGTTTTCCTGATTTTACTTCAAAATAAAAGCGCATTAGCCATCTGTCAGAGCTAGATCAAATGAATGACATGTATTTGATATTATTTGGTAATTTTTATACAAGTATTATTATTCTGTTTGAAATAAATAAACTGTTTCATAGGAGTTTCAGTTTTGTGCAAAAGGACTTAATTTAAATAAAAGCCCGGGATATTATTAAGTTTTACAGTAGTCATTATTTTGTTCTGTGTTGAAACAAGGGGCAGAAATTGCATTTATATCCCAACATGCTATTTTTGTAATGATTATAGAAATTAACTTAAAGAAAATGCATGCGAGTGCTGAAATCCATCTAAATACAGCATTATTTATACATAGCCATTATGGCCAAATGTCGCAAATTCGCGACAAACAGAAATCTTCAAATAACGTCAAAAATATTCATCACATGAATCTATTCCAATAACATAGATGTAGAAGCAAACAATCAGCTGGTACACATTTTTATCTTGGCACAACTTACCTCATGTTGGGCAATTTCTCCAAATTTGCAGCCTCAAAACGCACATGTTGCTAACCACAACGTTAGCTTCCATGAACCGGATGTAGTTGCCACTCCGACTGGTCCTACGAGAAACCAGTGCACGCAAAAGGTTCCTAGGTACGCATCGAATATGCACAAACGGGCATTGGGGGAATACATACACTATCTAAACGGCGTTAAGGTGTTAAACCTTAATTTGCAATGCAGGCTTTGTGGAGAAAATGTGAAGCCTCGAGTAACCGCTGTCAGAGAATCTTTCAGGCTTTGGAAAACTATTTTCTAATCGAGTAGTACTCCTCATGATGAGTACACTGAACTTCAGCTGGGAATTGGTGGTGCTCACCTTTCAGACCCATGCAGGACTCTGGATGTTACGATGTTTTGCCCTTTTTTGGTGTAGAGATTTTGTGTGCATGGATAAAATCTAAATAACGTCTAAAAACCTTTCCAAGTTCTACCCTAGATGCTCCGTGTATCAACAAAAAGCCATTCTTACTGGGATATTTTATGTGCGTGTGTTTGTTTTTCAGGGAGTGAAAATATATCCGAGATAAAAAGCTCTCTTCCCGTGTCAAGGACAGAAGTGTTGCTCCGACATTGACAATGAGGCCAGTTAGCTCGCTTGCGTCATGAAACTAATTGTGTTATCAGGGAACACCGACCTTCTGAAACGTGTCCTGTTTGTAATTTATCTGAATGATGTAACTTTCTCATTGAGCAGAGTAAGTTTCCTACTTTCTAAAAGCCCTGACTGATGCTTTACTTGGCTGTCATTCAGCAGAAACACACCTGAGGTAAAGTTGGTGTGACGCTGGGGGAGTGATACTGTGTTGTTACTTAAAGCTGCACAAAGTCTGGGCAGGCAGCATACAGTTGGTTTGTTTGTCTAAAATATCTGCGTGTTATTAGTTACTGACTGATTTTACTGGCTGAGAAAACAAAACTATGAGCTGAGAGATAGTAAAATGAGGGCAGTACATGGGTTTGTAAATATTACCTTTAAGCTACTGACTGCATCAGCTTACGTTGCACTAATGTCATTATATTTCACCCTTAGGTGTCATTTACACTGGGGCCCTTGGGAATGTGTCCCCACCACTTTTTGAAATCACTGATTTTGTCCCCACCACTTTTTTAAAGCATAATTTGTTAAAAAAATGTTGTAAAATGCGGTTAAATAACAAATGAAAATGACTTTAGAAACGTTTATTTGCACATTAAGAAAACATGCAATGCAATTAAAATATAGAAGAAACAATTGTGCATCGTCCAAAAAAAGTAACATAAGCTAAAAACAAAACAAGCTGCTGATAATAAAAACGTGCAGCACCGGAGCTCATCATGTGGGCCACCAGAGCTCACTATCCGTGAGTCAGGAAGGAAACTGATGAGACCTGACGAGTGTTGTATTTTTATTTGTCTGATGTATTTATCTCTGTACGGACACATTTTGTTTCCTTTGTCACATGAAGTAGCCGTATTCTTTGGTACCATATTTATGCTGCATTTCTGTATTATCATTGCTACATGTATGCAGGAGTAGTGATGTATTTTTGTTTTGACTTGAAACCAGTTCCTTTAATGGATAACTTAAACATTATTTTGCCTTTATTCCATAATCAACCCTAATTTTGGGAAGACAATAAAAGAAAAACCCATAACACCCAAGTTTTGAGTTTCATTAAATAAAGGTGAAATAAAAAATAGTTTATTTTGCATTTAGTCTTCCTAAAACACTGACACAATATTTGTTAAAAACTAAATAGCACTTCTTCTTCTTCCTACATGTTCAGTTGATTCTTCATATTTAAAACTCCTTTTTAAAACATCACCAGCATGAAGTGTGACGATAACTAGCGCCTCCTAGTGGTGGCTTTCAGACTAGCTGTCAGCAGATTGTTGTTCACTATTGGTTGTTTGTGATCACATGGGTAGGGTCGTAGTTCAGAGCAGCCATTTTGAGTTTGAGATTGGGACAATAAGGTGCTTCACAGCATCTTTGTGTAATCTTTGGTGGAGAAGCTTTGATTGTGAGTTATCTCTCATGTTTCATCTTTACAGATCCGTATTGATCCATATTTGGTGAGATTTACAGATACTAACATCATCTTTTATGCCATGTGTAGTACAGCCATCTGTTTAATTTCAGCTTGAACATTTCTAAACTGCTTTTAGGTACATTAACATGTGTGTGTGTTTGCTCTTAAGTTTCAAACAGGTAAACAGCCGCCAACTTTACTTCCACCATCATTTACATTATGTTCGTTTAGCTGATGCTTTTATCCAAAGTGACTTACAATTTCTAGTTGTCTGGAGGAACGAGGGGTTAAGTGTCTTGCTCAGGGACACACTGGTGGATGTGTTGCAGTGGGCTCTTTAATAAGGGGTAAAAGCGTTAAAAACATATAAAAAAATACAAATCCTAAAGTGCATTTCATCAGTCATCTACTATAATGAGCACATGTTGCGTCTGGTCTTAATGGGTTAAGAAGATACTCACAGTGACTGTGGTCCTGAATCTGAGTGTGTGTATTAAATAGATGTGGTTTTCTTATGCGTTGCTCAAAATGTGATTCAGTACAGACGAGTGAAGGTGAGAGCTGCGTGTTGTTTCTTCATCCCACTCCCGTTACTATTCCCCACAACATTAAATGTCATGTGACTCCTGTAATAAACTTAAAGGGGCATTATGGAGTTTCCAGCAGCCACTAGCGGTGCGGTTTTAAGATTGCAACCAGGCGTGTGCTCGTACGCGTGCTCGCTTGAACTCATGAGCGAGCAGAATCCGAAACGCAGGAACACCGGCATGCAGGCTGTGGCTTTTCACTCAGACATGTTCAGGTTCTGTTTCTTCAATGTTCCCGTCTCAGAGGCATCAACACCGGCGCCGTACCGTTCATTCAGCGCAGCGAGACGCATATTGGCACAAAACACCCAGTGTGACAGTTGTTGTTGTAGGCTTCACTTTGAAATGGTACGTTACGGTAGATACAGCTATATTAACTCTATTAGAAGCGAAAATAAAAAACTGACAACTCCCTAATTGTTTAAAACATTAGCTAATAACCAGGGCTGACCACGAATAGTCGAAGATTCGATGCTTCGATGGGCGGAGCCTGATTCGACTGTCAATCTCACAGTCGAAGCTTCGCAGCGAAACAAGGATCACGCCATTTTACATTTAGCTGATGCTTTTATCCAAAGCGACTTACAATTGCTATATGTGTCAAAGGTCGCACGCCTCTGGAGCAACGAGGGGTTAAGTGTCTTGCTCAGGGACACAATGGTGGATGGGTCACAGTCACAGGATTGAACCCGGGTCACTGACACCAAAGGCAGGCATTTTATCCACTGCACCATCACCACCACATATCACCATTTTGGTGATATGGGGGTGCTCAACGTCTGATTTTACAGAGTTTTCTCCCAATAAGTTAATATACAGCCTGTTAAAATAAACATTTACACGTTTAATGCTGTAAATAAAAATGTAAAAAGAAAAATACTTTCAATAAATATTTTTAAAGTGCGTGAATAAATCCAAAATTGTAACCCTAACCCAATTCAAGCCCGTGTTGAGCATGTTACGGCAGAATAAAGACGGCGCTTGAGTTGGTCACACACGTATATCTGTTCCTTACTGCTCCGCAGGTATGTATAATATGGTGTAAAGATACTGAGATCAAGTGTACAAGCCACCAAGATGTTAGATAAGTGTGCTGCTAGGTTCTATGACAGTTTTGTGTCGAGTGTCATTTCAAGCTAGCATTCATTGTTGTCACTGCCTAGCTAGCATGTGATGTAGATGTAACCGTGTAAGAGGGACACTTTTTGTTGTTTTACGTATACTGAGAGTAACAAGCGGGAGAGTGTCGTAGTGAAGGAAAAGTTTCTAATTTCCAGTTTCCAGAATATGTGAAAATAGTTTGTGGTAGTTCGTGCTGTTTTTTTGTAATGGCGGTCACCGACTGATGTTGACTCATGTAAATACATGCACGTAGTTCTAAAGCAGAAGGGACTACACAGAGATGAGTTATTGTTGTTTAATTGTTAATTTATCATTTCATGTCTTTTGGTGTCGCAGTTATGCTACGTATATAGCATTCCACAATATATTAAATATTGCTAGTGGTATTTGGGAGCAGTGCAGTCAGAAGGGAAGCACTATGTAGGAGTCAAGTTCAGTTTAATGTTAAATGAGATGTACATGACCTGACTGAAAGATGACTAATGACTGGAGCACGGCCAAACCGAGGCAAGGTGCGGCGAGTTGAGCTGGTACTGGTGATGGAAAAACGGCATAAAACAACACTTTGACATAATATCTGCGGTACACAGGATAGAGGACACGGGTGGCGTTAGTTGGTGAAGTAATGTGGAAAGCAATATAACTTTGCACCGGATAGCATTAGCAACTGCTTGGCGTTAGCCGGCGAGCTAACGTGACTTTCTCTGCGTTTCTCCAGCTTTACTAACGCTCACTTTGTTCTTGCTCGACATCATCTGAACCTGTTTTGTCTGATGGGCTTCAGGACACAAACCTTTATTGTAGTTTTGTATCCTTGCGTGGAGCCTGTAGCCGTGTTTCCATCAAATTGTCATGGGAATTTTAAGCGTACTTTTGAAATGTCGTAAAAAAAGACAAGACATTGTGAAATCTGTGCGTTTCCATCAGCTGGTCTGGAGCGAATAAACCAGGCTGCGGCTGCGGTGACACACGGTAGCTTTAATGTTGAGAAGCTGCAGAGCTGCAGTCTCTATTCATTCAACTTACACTGTAAATTTCCAGCCAAACTGAGGCTTTTTGAACTCTCCCTCCCTCAGTCTTGTGCAGAGATTTACGTGCACGCCGTGCTGCCGACAGCTGCATCAAATCTAGTAGTTTCATTGATAAACTGCATATAGCCCCTTTAAGGTCCTGTACGCCTGTTGCTGGACGAGTCCGGGAAACACTCACACTGTATGTTGCTTTGCACTTGACTGTTGACCTTTTCATTTAGGTACGAGGACGTGTTTGCTTTTGTCTTCCCCCCTCAGTCGTGTCTCTGTAAACTGGTTAAGTGCTGCACAGGAACAGAAACCCCAACAGAGGTTCCTACAGTCCAGTTAATTAGCTATGGAAAAGTGTGACCTCTGTTTGCAAATGCTGGTTTACCACATGTGAAACAAACATTAGCTGGATGACTGTTGAAGAAGTGCACGAGTCGTTTTGCTTCTCTTCTCTCTCAGACAGCGAGTTTTCTGTTCATCTGCTCCGAACACATTTCAACTTGAAGCAGCGTGACCTATGTGTCATGTCATGTTGCTGCATTTCTCGCCTCGGGCCCTGAGATACAGAGACCAAGTCATCTGTTTCAAACACAGTGGCGTTTAAAGTATCAGTGGGATCTCCGTGTCCCCCCTCTTCTTCTTCTTCTTCTTCTTCTTCGTCTTTTTCCTCCTCTCTCTCCGTCAGGGTACACTCGTTCCCTCGAGGAGTCTTGTCAAACTGAGAGGAGCCGATATCAAAGGTTGTGTTGGCCCCCTCCGGGTTCGGGATCAGAGGGGTCGAGCCAGGAAGAGGCAGAACGAGCGGAGGCGGAAAGAGAGAGGAGGGAAGTGGAGAAGAGAAATTATTTTGGGTGGAAAGAGCTGCCATATTGCAGCGAGGAAGATGAAAGAAGAAGAGGAAGAGAGAGAGGAAAGGAAGGAAGAGAGAGAGGACTGTGGAAGACAAATGTAGTGTTAGAGAAGTAACAGCCACAGCCAAGGAACAAAAGAAAGGGAAGTGTCTTCTGCTCTCTTATTTTATCTCTTTTAAACACCAAACTAGCATCAGAGAATTAAATTCATCACAATGTCGGTACAGCTGAAGCCTCACGGTCACTGCAGTTGGTAAATCATTGCACTGGCTACATGAATTTATTTTAAGTTTCTTCCTTTAGTTCATGGCTTCCAGATGCCATCATCAGGTCCACATGTTAACGTGTCCAACACGGGCTATGGAGGAAAACCGGATTTTTTTCAGAGCACACGAAAAACACAGAGCTAACGACCCCTGACGAAATATTTGCTGAATTTAATAAAAAGTGTATAAGGGCGGGTGCAGTGGTTAGCGCTGGCGCCCCACAGCAAGAAGGTCGTGGGTTCAAACCCCGGTTGCCCCGGCCTTTCTGTGTGGAGTTTGCATGTTCTCTCCAGGTGCTCCGGCTTCCTCCCACCGTCCAAACACATGCAACCTACCCAGAGAGTAGAATTTAACTCCGTTTCAGATAACATCAGTAGTTCTGCAGGTATTTGGTCATAAACCAAAGTTAACATTAAAACATCCGCATGCTAGCATGATTATTATACATTCATCGGCAACCTACAGTGTTTTGTCCAATTAATGATTAAAGGCAAAAGTGCAGACATGAAGGCACTTTTACAATTAACGGTGACACAATTACAATTAGGGCTGGGCAATAAAACAATGATAATTATCGCAATATAATTTTCCTCAATAACAATATAACAAATGTTCCATATATTGTCAATAAATATTTCATTTGAATTACGAACAAATTAGCACTTAATGTTCCTATTAAAATATTTACTTTGTTGAAAATAAGAGGCCTGAAAAAAGATTAACTAATCATATTTGAGATAATAGTTTTGAATGTTCTACGTCAGACTTGTGAAGTGATCCACTGTTTGGCATCAAGTATTGACCATAAATATAAGTTTAACTACATAATTAACCATCAGGCTTCTTCAATTTTCAACCAGGAGCAACAATCTGCCTTTAAACATGAAAGAAATAATGATTTGACATATATTGTGATAATTATCGATATCGAATGTTATGAGATGTTTTTATCGTGGTAACGATTTTTGGCCACATCGCCAAGCCCTAATTACAATTCATATGAACCACATGGACAATTACTAGAATGGAATTTAATGTCACTGCGATAGAGAAGTCCTTTGTCCGATGTTCCTCTCACAAGGACATTAATCAAATCAGAAATATCCTGACAGACTGCTGCAATCAGAAGTGCTGCTCGGTGTACAGCAGCTCTGTCTTTTGCATGAGCTTTGGTGAGAAGAAATTAAATGAAAACATATTTATCACCTCGCACTGTTAAGACCTCACTTAGCAATTCAACGAGCAGGAGAAAATATAGTTTCACAGAACTTGTTCAGATATTAATGGTTGTATAAGCCAGAATATAGTTGGCAGGCTGATGGTTTCTGCTTGGCAGTATTTTCTTCAGCCCAGCTGGAGTGTTAAAGGTCAAGAGCGATGGGGAGATGTTTACAGCGCAAATTACATACAAGCACAGAGGCCTGGGGAGAGCTTACAGGCTCCAGTGGGCCTGACTTGACTCATTAGTTAGAACTGCTGCAGCTCCATCAGCGAGGCCATGAGATCTGACAGCAGCACTTCAGAAATAAAGCGCTGGAGTTTTGGTTTTTTCATTTCCATTAGGACCGCCGTATGGATTGTGTCATCGGAGATGTGCTCAAGGATCTTCCCTGCTGAGCTCGAAGGAAAAGCTCTCTTCCAACAGCGGCACAACGTTTCACCTCGAGGCAGCGACAATAAAAGTTCCTTTTCCTGACAAGTGTCACGTAAAGGGGCGAGTTGTGTACTGCGTTGAACCTGAGGTCATTCTGGAAAGCCACCATGACACTTCTGGCGGTGATTTTCTTAACGGTAATGAAAAAGGGCCGTTCCGCATCATACCAAGCCAAACTGAGTTATTTAATTCAAATAAGAAAACGGATGTTTTGAGTTAATTTTGGATTTATGAATTAGGAGGAAATGTTCACATTGCTTATTGACCTGCTCCTCCTTCATTCTGCGTCTCTGGGGCGCTGATCTGTTTCCCTTAAGTAGACTATTGGCAGGGCCTGTGGATGAGTTAGATGGCGGAGAGCAAACAGCAATAAGTTCTGTATTTGTTTTTTCGTTTTTGGAAAGTCAACCGGAGTATAGATGAATAAATACATCAGTTAAAACGACTATCTCGTGCGTGCTTTTGAAATGTGTGTGTCGGCGACACCCCACCTGACTCCAGGTGACTCCTCAAAATGTTTGTCAGTCACTTCAACTTGAGAGAGTTTATAGTCGCGGTTCTGGGGTGTTGGTGTTTCCTGTTTTATTTTGAAGTCGTTCTGCCCCTGGTGTCACTGTCTTGTTTTGCTTCCTGTCAGTCTTGATTGTTTGCCCTTCCCCTAATGTGTTCCACCTGTGTCTCATTATCTCCTTAGGTCTTGGTGTCACTACCTTCTCGGTCAGCCCTCTTCCTCTGTTCCCCCGTGTCTTTTGGATTACCCGCCTTCTGGAGCGCGCATGTGGATTTACGTGGACTCGTGTTAGACTGCCTGCCTGCCTCACCTCCGTTGTAAGTTCTCCTTTGTGTGAATGAGCTCTGCCCCTGTTTTTGAATGTCTGTGGCGCTGAAGCTAAACGTAACTGAGCTGCTTTCGGTATAAATTTGATGAAAAAGCATACAGATAATATTATCTTAGGGTACAGTGGGGTAAGACGCCGCCCTTCAGCTCAATACTGACACATAGAATAATATTTTATAGGGTTTTTTGTATCTTGGAGATGGTCATGCTCTGGGTAAATTAATGTAAAGTAAAATAGCTACAGTTGGAAAGATGCTCATTTTAAACAGTGACGTCGCTGCAACTTCATTTTTATATCTATCTATAAAATTATACCATATTTTAAATGGAGAGGTATGTTGTGTGGCGGCTGCTGCTGTTTGGTTCAGTTCATTGGAGTTAAAATCTGTTTCACACGGCGGTTCCTGTGTGCTGTGCTGCCTCCACTGTGTTATTGGATGGCGCATAAAGTAGCTGGTGGACAAAGGTTTTCTGTTTCTGTTTAAATCTCTGCTGTAACGTGATATATTGTGACCCAGATGTAGCTCACCAGGTTTTGAGTACGGATGCAGCGAATGTTCGGCCACCGAAATTAATTGGCCGAAAAAACAGCAAAAAATGCTTCTTCAGTGTTTGGCCTAATGAGTCAAAAGACCAAATAAATTACGCTGACATGTTGGCAGTGTGGAGGCTGTTCTGCTGAACTGTCTCCCAGCACATCCGCTCCATCTGTGGCCGACTTCTTGGAAAAGAACCGCTTTGAGTGTTTCTGTCACTCGTCTGTGAGAAGGAGATTAAGTTAGCAGCGCCTACATTTGGAGTGCACACGTATTCCAGCCTTTACGGTAAGTGAAGCGGCCCAGAGCGAGCTGACAGGCAGGTTAGAGACTTTATCCTGTCAGTTTGTGGTTGGCGGGAATACAATGAAATATAATGAAAAAATTTACTAACCTTGTTCGGTATTTGGAAAGTTTTTCATTATATTCGGCTTCAGCCAAGAATTTTCATTTCGGTGCATCGCTAGTTTTGAGTAGGTCAGTTCGGGGCCGTGCGACACGTGAACTGTCTGAGGGGTTCGGACAGCCAAAGATCATCATGTCACTGCTGCTTTTCCTCTTTGCTTTCCTTTTGCTTTTACTTTGGTCTCTGACTTGAACTTGTGCTTTTGCCCAAAACGTCTCTCGCTGTGAGAAAGTGTTGCTGTATTGAAATGTTTTGGATCATATTCCTTTTGGCTGGATGCTTTTTGTTTCTTGTGGTCACATTCTTTATAAAAGACTGAGTGTATTTGTGAAAAACTCACCCCTCTGTTTGTGGACTTTCAGTGTATCCTTGAAAGGTGGCATGGTGGATAAAAGTGGCCTCTATCAAGACCTGAACTTGGCCCCGGTCAAGCCCTCCCCCTAACTCTGTCACATAACACCTGTAATATACTGACTATTTGACAAGAGGAGCAAGAGAAGATGGCGCCAGGTCTTAAGCTTAAGAGTACAGCGTTACAAAACTCCCGACTCGCAATGGTCTGTGACGGTGAGTGTTTAATGTTGCTTTGGTGTGACAGAAAGTTGCCTGATTCTCCCACGTATAGTATTGCATCTCAGAGTGTTTCCTGCTTCTAGGGCAGAGGCACGCAAGACACATTTCCTCATTAATAAAATGGAGAAAATGTTCCATGTTTTAAACCGTGAAGCTTGTGGGACGGATTGTGTCTGGATCTGATGGTAAAATCCCGTTTATCTTGGCCACAAGTTGTTAAATACAAAATAAAAGCCTCCAATTCTTCTCCAAAACCACCAAACTGCACGAGTTAAAGAGCCAGCGTTCATCCGCTGAGGCAGGATATTACAGTTATCTCGGCGTGGAATAGAATATGAAACTAACAGCTTTGGGAGCAGATAGAGGGGAGACCGAGAACCGAACCTGCAGCGGAGTCCATTAGCAATTAAGAGTCCTGATCTCCCTCCATTCTCCTTGAACTGTGTGGGACAGCAGAGACTGTATCTCGGCATTCGATTGGTCACTGTCAGGACACTGTGAGCAGGACTGTCCAGCTGAAATCAGGACGGAGCTCGATATAATGGATTCCTATTGGTTTCTGCCGGCTATACAAATGACACTGGAGACGGGAGAAAAATGGTTTATTGATGACTGAAGTGTGAAGCGGCACGCACACGCAGTCTCTTTCTTTACCCTTACCAAAAGGTGGAAACGAGGGAGGGGAGTTTGTGTTTGTAGAGGAGCTGCTAGTGAGACTTTATTTCCTAACGTTACTCAAACACAACAAACTCCCCTCTCACGAGTATCAGAGCGAGAACTGTCCCTCAGCGAGACTTCAGTTTTCTTTTAAAAATAAAGGTGTCGTTGGCAAAAAGAAGCACTTTTTGCAAATATGATTATATAATAATAATAATAATAATAATAATATCATAATACATGAGGATGTAATTTCATCCAAACATCTAGGATGCCAAGTTGCCACGGTATTGGGGTTCTTTGTTTATTTCAGTTTATTAGTGGATAGGCCCTTGAGATGCAGCATCTCGTTTTCAAGAGGGTCCAAAAAACACACATACATAATACAACAGGAAAAAATAAATAAAATTAATAATATTAAAAATAAGTAAGAGTAAATGCTCAAAACACCCTCAGTCCCCACCAGCACAGTAAGTACATCCCATTTACCTCATTACACAGTCAGGGACACATAATACATAAGGAAAATAGAGGTCAAATCCACAGGAGGTAAATCAATTAGATGATTATATAAAACAATCAATACTGTTGAGCCCAGCATCAGTAACATGCACACAAGTTAAGATAAGTAAACACAGATAATCTGCGAGAAGATGGGATGGATCTCAAGGTTTACGTCCAGCAGCTGAGAAGATTCTTGGTACAGTAAAGACAAGAAATTGCATATCTCTACGTGAATGTGAAGAACTACAAGGAACCAAGAGCTCTTTCAGATATGGACAATCGAAATGGGCACATTAGAAAATAAATAGGAACCACTGAAGTCTCTTCTTGAGTTAGTCTGAAGCCAATTTAGTGATTCATAAATATACACAATGATGAGTTTTTAAAGGACACGTCATGACAAATCTGCACAGAGTTGAAGACGACATTAAGTGGCTTTAGAACAGTGAACAGTCAGCGTGGCCAATAACCTAATGTAGTCAATTCATCTCAGTCTAGTCTCTGTTGCTCATGTAACTTGTTTCCTGTTTTACTTTGAAAGTGTCCCCCCCCCCCACCTGTGTCTGTGTCTTCCAGTCATGGATGTTTGACTGCTGGTGCACCAGCGTGTCCCGTCTCCCCTCGTTTCCCGGTGTTTTGTGGGTCGCACCCTGTTTATTTAATAAAAACACACCTCCGTCTCTAGTGTCCGCAGTAAAGCTGACGCCGACACCAGCCCAGTTTACACTTCGGATCCATAATCAAGGTTGGACCTCCACCAATTTCTGCTGTCCCCCTCTTGTCTCTGAAGTAATCAGTGTTATCGTTGTGGCCATTGATTCTGGTCCCCGCTCTGGAGGATTATATGAATTAAACAGTGTTACTTCCATCTCGTCCATTTCACCTCTTTAGCTAGAATATATCTCCCGTCCTCGTCCGTGAGGATGCTCTCAACACGGAATGGGAAGTTTTTTCTGAATTAAAATTGCAACTCCTCATTTTGCAGAGCAATAAGATGAGGAGGAGACTTGAGCAGCAGCAGGTCCTTCTAGTTTTTAATTAAACGGGATTCTTGAAGAAATATTATCTCCCATTTTCGTTTTTTCCTTTTTCTTTTATGGCTCTTTTCGAGCCTCTGCTTCTCTCACTATCTGTTCTGATGAGGAACAGTAATGCGTGCTCACATAAACAAACTGCACTGCCCCGAGGCATGCTGGGTGAAACACGTGAATGCTAAAATTCTGTGCAGTTTCCCTCTAAGTACATATGTAATTTCATGCTAATTTGTTATCCTACACCACCCGCTTCACCTCCCCGTGTTTCTGACCGTGAAGAACTGTGACGTTTGTTCATTCACATGTAGCTTCCCTTGGGTGTGCTGAATATTGAATTCACTTTATTTATTTAACAATAGATGTACCATTAAAAAACGCATGATTTAATCAAATGTGCACGCGTGTGGTTCCCGAGCTTCGATTCCAGAGATGGAGAAGGTTTCTGTGGAACTGCAGAAGGTTTAATAGGATTTCCAGGTGAAATGTATTTATATGGTGCAGACCAGCTCTCAAACCCAAGACAAAGAGGACCCTCCCTCCACAGGGTGCGCTGAACGGCACATTAATCATTTAAATGTCATAATTAAATTTCATACTGTGTATGATTAAAAAGCAGTGATGGTAACGTTTAATTATCCATGTCAGCGTCGCCTCTAGATTCAGACGTATGGGATTACCCAAGGACTTTCAGAACCCTCCCATCATTTAAATTCCTGTGATGCACATAAAGGTATTTGTGTCATTCATAAACTGCATCCTCAGCTGTGCGTGTGTCTCCGGATAGGTCGACCTGTCCATGCCTCATCCCACGATTCCCGTTATGTGGAAACCCATTTGTTGCTCACCGATTGTTGATCTTACAGTTGCATCTGCAGGCTTTGAACACAAAAACAGACGTGCACGGACAGAATAAATGAAATAGAGATCAAGTAGTTTGACTTTTATGGATTTATTGATGACTGTTTATGGATGATGAAAGTGAAATCCACCTTTTGAAATGATGGTTGCAGATCATTACGTGCTACATCTTCTTGTGAATAGCTGTTTTTCTCGTGTTTCTGGATATTTTGTGGGAGTCCCGAGATGTTTTTGTTTTATTTATTTATTTTTTATTTTTTGAGCAATACAATTTGTGAACCACACTTTTTTTTTTTTTGGATGCAACACTTCTGTTTCTTAGCGAAGTAAATTGTGTGTTGGATGTAACTGTTGTATGGCTGCAGGGTGGAGTGGGGCAGCTGAAAGAACACTAAACACATAACTGTTCACAAACAACACGAGACAAATATTTGACCAGTGGCGTAAGTACCACCGGGGCCCAGCTGATTACAAGGGCCCACGCGGGACAGAGACAATTGCCTCGTGGATTGTGATCAGACGCTGTCATCCATTCATTCCTACAGTGTTGAGTTGCTGTGCTTTCCTTGATTGCTATTTGTTCTGTGGTTATTGACGTACTGTGCAGCTACTTAGTGTTGATTTGTTACTGCAGGCTGGCTGAAGCTGCTGCGGTTGTGTGATAGTCTGAGCGGAGGCTGTAAGATTTGGTGGCACTTCGGCTGCGGTGCTGATCAAAAGAGCAGGTTTTCACATGCATGGCGTCGCCACGTGTCTGTACGGCCGTGTGTACACGAACATGCTTTTTGGGGCGAGGGATTGCCCTCCAGCCAATCACAACTTTTTTACGCTGCTGGATTTGACTGATTAGATCCACACAGTAAAGTCTGCAGACAAAATACAAAATGGAGCAAGAAACACGAACAAGCTTTATGGATAAAAGAGTAAATTGATCAAGGGTGAAGAAGAGAGTGTGAATGCTGTTCGTGGAGGGTCGCACAGACCCCCACGTGTTAGCCATCAGTTCTGCTGTTAGGTACCAGGATGAAATCTTCAGATCTATTCTCAGACCTGGGTGCCCTGGGCGGGCCCTGGGCGCCTCCGGGTGCCGTGGGCGGGCCCTCACATTCCCTGAATCCAACTGAGAACCTCTGGGTTGTTATGTATCGTAGCACCACAGACTGTCCAGGAGCTCACGGATGCCCTGATCCAGGTCTGAGGAGATCCGCCAGGACACCATCTGGAGCATGCCCAGACATTGTTGGGAATGCATAGAGGCACCTAGGGGCCGAACACACTTGTGAGTTGCCTTGATGAACGTCACGCAGGTTGCATCAGCCTGTGATTTTGGTTTCCACTGACAATTGTTACGTCATTTTATTAAGTTATGATGTTTGATATAAACGTTCCCTTAATTATGTTGATTGGCGCCCATTGGTGTTAAACGGGGGTGTGATCAGGCGCTTTGTTGGTGATTCGCTAACTTGAGGCAGCATTCGCTAACTTGAGGCAGCAGGAAGTGACTGATCCATTGACCAACAAAAAACTGGCCTGAAGTCAAAGGCTCAGTATTTTGCTGCTGTTTGAAGCATGCATTACTCGGGTGGTAAGATGCGGGTTCTAGCGATGCACGGACCGCAGTTATATATCAGCAGGCACCGAGAGCCGGGTCATAGTACAGGTGCACGGTGAAATGGGGTGAAGCGTCTCTGCGTTAAGAGAGAGACGCTGTGTGAGACACAGCAGCTTAACTTCACCGATTCTTTCAGTCTCCCGACAGGATCAGTCAGGATGCGCCGCCAGCAGCCTCGCTGATCACTAAAGTAAATCATTAAAGAAAACTCATCAGTAGAGCACACAATGAGAGAGAGACCCACGACCGGTTCATCACAGTTTCTAATGACGTCTGTCTGTCACTGAGAGCAACATTAGGCTTCATGATCGGAGAAGGTTTAATATCACATCAATACTTTCTCTGTCTGGCTCACCCACATGAACTCCCCCTCTCTCTCCCCCTCTTCTTTTTTTACTGTCAGAGCGACATACTGTATGGTAGTAGCCGTGTAGCATCAGGGTGCTGGAGGAGGAAACCGGTGGTGTTTGTATTTTACTGAAGCTGTTTGATCATTTTCAAGGTCAAAGACGCATCTGAGTTCAAGCGCAGTACAGTTTGAGCAGAAGCAGAGCAAATCTAAGTGCAAGCGGGGCTGAGTGCGAGGGCAGGGTGTTGAGGGAAAGCGTTGCAACATCTGAATGTGATATTAGCAAGTCATGGTCTCAGACTGAAAGGCCACGCTCTTGAATAAAGATGGGGAAAATAATCCTTATCACCCGACCTTCTTTGACCTTGAACTTGAAAATGATCAAAGTAAAATAATACAACAAATTAGAGCGTGTGAGATTTCGGCCTGTTGCTTCTGAGATCTTAAGCCCGTATCATCTTTTTGGTGCCCTGTGATTTTCAGGCCTCAGAAATACTGCAGCGTGACTCCAGACGCAGGCAAAGCTCAGCAACTCAGCCAGCCACGATCACTTCATACCAAACTTTCCAAACCCCTTCCTGTTGTTGTCGTCGCCAGCGTTAATTTCATATCGCCGCTCTTTCTGCTGTCACAGTCTCCCTTTTTGAAGCTCAGTGTAAATCTTATTCTGCTGTAGTGTATCATTGAGTCCAGGCTCTGCTCTCCTCCTCATTACAGCCACTCATAAGGTCAGTCAGGCCCTGCAGAACAGTATGGAGACAGAAGGACAGATGGGGAGAGACAGACAATGACTCAAATAGACTGACAGAGCTGTGTCAAAACCGAAAGCTGCAGCTTTGCCATTCCAGCAAGAGGAACTATAAATGGGCCTCTTAATTAGGGTCCCTTAGCCCCACACATGTCGCCAAAGGCGGCTGCTGCTACTCTCATCCAGCTAATATGGTTTTTATAAGGGCCTGGAGGAGGAAAGTGGGGGGGGGGGGGGGGGGAGGGACGAAGAGCGAGGAAGGCAGGCAGGGGGAGACCCGGCGGGTGTACAACATTAAGAACATTTCAAAATAAAAAGTTTGTAACAATGGAATAAAAAGTGGGACTGGTTTCAGCCTGACCTTCTAACTCTGTGGCCCAGTTCAGTTCATTCAGCCAGATTTACATACTGTGTCCTGATCCAGCATCCGTATCTAATCTGTAAAGCACAGGACACAAATCACAAACTAAAAGAGGAACGTTTTATATGTCTTGGTTTTACGATGGTTTTGTGACTTCGATAAGATCTAGCGGTCTCTATCTTTGCGTTAATTCATCAGAATACCGTTAGTTCTCCGTCTGCGTTGGTGGTTAACTTGTTTCCATCTGGCCAGTCACACTTAATTTGAAACCATATTTGCATTAAGCAGCAAGGTCAGCGTTCTGACAGCAGCCTGCTGCACAATAAATATTCAACGATGGGTCACATGAGTACAGATGTAAAAGGCGATGCAGTGATGAACAAATTATCACCAACTCTGCTCAGCTTTATGGTGTCAGCTTGTTGTTTAGCTGCTTTACTGTTTTGGTTCACTCTTACTGCTCTCGACAGCCCGATGGGAGCGACTCAACTCTGAGTTTAGTGGGCGTAGGGTGTCTGCTGATATCGCTCTGGCCTTCCTGAGGGACCGCCCTATCAAATACATCCCCAAGCTTCCTTTGGCTTGCCAATCACCGTCCCTGCAATATTAACAATTTTGGAAAGCTTGTTTTTGTCTTTCACATTCAGGTTGCCATACCAAGCTGTTCTATTAAACTGTAAAATGCTTTCTACCGGGCCCCTATATGACATCTCAATGCAACTTGGTAAGGGTATGGGGCTTCGGGGGGGGGGGGTCCTTCAACACGAACGTTAGCTATGAGATGCTCTGGGGCGTCAAATAACTACGCGTTGTCACTTTTCTGAACGTGTTGGTATTGGACCCCCTGAGATGAGAACAGTCTGTCAGTTCAACATCCCACAGGTGAGTTTTCATCGCCAGATGTTACTGGGCATCCCAAAATAGTAAACTGTTAACAATACAGTAAAATACATTTATACAATAGACAAGAGTTAAAAATGACACTGTTAAACCATAAACAGTCGATCCACGGTTGGTGGATGGGACCAGCGTCTGTGTTTTCAGTAAGCCATTTCTTAACATGACTCTTAACTGAGTAACAGGATGGCGACTCTCTAATCGATGGTGGTTCTGAGTTCCACTGATGTGATGCTGTGAATGAAAAGACGGCCTGACTACATGTACTTTTCTCTGCGTGGTCCCTCCTAGCTGCACCCCCGGTAACTCTAAAATGTACAACTAATTGCAAACCTGATGAATAGTAAACGAAAAAGTGCCAGAAATGCCTCCAGGCTGTTTGTTTTGACCAGATTTGTTTATTAAGGAGAGCTATGGAAGTACGGATGAAGCTCAAAATGGGACTGTTGTGTCAGAAGAGGCCAAGGAAACTGCAGAAGAGTTACATCTAATGCTAATCTATCACCTACAAGTGTCTCCCTCTCTCTCTCTACTTGTGAGAGGTATTCTGGTCTGAAGCAGTCCAAATGTAGGCCAGGCAGCATGTAGGCCAAACGGCGAACACGGCATGCTAAAAAGCTTTGGCGAGGCGAAATGCACAGAAAACATACACGTGTGAACGGCGGCTGCTGTGCACGGAGTGATGGTGCTGTCAGAGGCGCTGACGGATGAGCCGAACGCATCAAAATGCCGATGAGAGAAATGTTTACTGTGAATAGATAACAGATGTGATGGTGAATGATTTATTTCAATAATGTCTTCCATTCCTGTAATGTCATTGCTGATGGCAGCGAGCGACGGATATGGCGAGAGATGTACAGAGAGAGAGAGAGATGGGCTGTCAGCGACAGAGTGCATTGTCACTGCTAATAAACCATGGCAGCCTGGTGACTAATTAGCCATAATTTTGCTCGTCAGGGCTTTGAGAAATGTTTGAAAGTCTCGCCCGAGTCACAGCTTTGTTCTGCCAGGAGGAATGTCACAGCCAGGCTGAGGCTAAGCGACGCTGGCACGGCATCAAGAGATGCTGGCATGTGTCGACGAGAAGCTCTCTGAATGGCCCCTGGCCCTGGAAGAGCTCGACAACAGTTGGAGAAAACTTCAGGGAAAGCACGGGTTTGTCTTTGGCTCCCAAGTTTCTGCCCTCCTCTGACCTTGACGGGAAGGAGAAGCTCTCCGAGGATGTCCCCGAGACGGACGGATGTGCTGAACTCCTTTTCAGAAAGTGGACGTTTAGGGAATGCAAAGGTTATCGCTCTGCAGCACACAAGCCACCATGTCAGCTAAGTCTTTTGGAAATCAGTGGTGAGATTATGAAGGGCGTCTGTGGAAGCAGTCCAAACAGCAAAATAACCCCATTTGGCAGATTGTTTCCATGTTTACTTTTGTGGTGGTGGTCCATAAATATGAATTCAAAATCTCTGACAGCAGTTACGAAACCCAGTGTAAGACGGGCTCGTCAGTGAGCATGTGGAGGCTCCATTTGCTGCAGGAGAAGTGAACTCATGCTGAAACAGCAAGACTATATTTATGGTGTGGGCTATAAATCACCAAGCAGCGTCAGGATCTCAACATTTCACAATGTTTTAACCATTTGACAGATGCATGACAGACAGAGTAAACATCATTTTGTTGTTTTCTATCTGTTAATGTTTGTGTGGTTGCTTCAACTTTATGTTCAGGATCATTTTTGTAGCTCTCAATAGACAAACTTCCTTGAGTGAACCTAAACTTTTAAGCCAACGTGGATGGACTCAATTTGCTGATGAAGAACATGTGATGTGGTCAAAAACAGTCAAATGGACCTCGAGGTGAGCTTGTTTTACTTCACCTGCAGTTTCCAAGCTCAGTAATGACGTCTGATATGTAATGCGTAGTGAGAGAGAGATTGTGAGGAATCGTGACAGACACGGCGCTTCTCTTCAGAGATTCGTTCACAGAATCGTTCAGCGCGTGACCGAAAGCTCCAATCAGAAACCAGTGAATTTGGTTTAATAATTAAAATCTACCAAGCTGCAGTAACAAAATCTTGCCCTGTTATGTACAGCACTGCACCTAATTATTAAAATAAAATATTCTGAGACTTCAAGACCTAATAGGGAGGGCGGGCTGGTTTTACACTGCAGATTTCACCACGCATTGGAAACTAGGAAAGGTGCTGAGATTCGTGCAGTAACGTTAAATGTTATGCATATATTCAATCAGTCAATTATTTTCATGCTTAATTGATTAATTGATTGGTTGTTTGGTCTTAAAAAAAAAAAAAGTCAGAAAATGGTGAAAAATCATGCAAAGCTGTCATGCAGGAGTCACAGAACTACAATATAGGGCTGGAAAAGCAGTTTAATAGGTCTTCTTTAAGGCTGTTGGTCTGACCTTTGATGCACCTGTACCGCCTGCTAGCATCACGCCCAGGTTCAGCTGCCGCTAATGCTTATTTTAGTAATTGAGTACTCTAGAGATTATTACATCGAGTAATTGGATAAGAAATCCTTTTTCTTAGCGCTCCCGGTCCCAGGATCTGCTGTGTTAACACTGTCCAAGAGCTGAGCCTTACCTTTGCTAGCCTTCATCTCAACTAGCGGTCATGATTTAAATGCTAACGTTAGCTTGTGTGGGGTCCGCTCCGTGGACTGGATGTTCAGAGGCTGAAGCTGCCGTGGTTCAGTTTTGGTCGGCTGGTTCTGTTTTACAGCAGACTCGCTGCACAGAGCTGCTGTTTCCTGTCCCAGACTTTGGACACTTCCTGTCTCGCTCTCTGTGGCTGCGTTATGATCCACAGTCTACATAAACCAGTAGGCTGCTCCCTGCTCAGGGAATGTCGGTTAAGGGAACTTCCCTCGACAAAATCCTTCCATTGTGGTGGGATTCTGCTCTTATTCAGGTGTTTGTACCAGAGCAGGTTTACATGGTTATATTTTTGTCAGACTGCACGCTGCTGCAGCTCCTCTTTCCACCCTGTGTTGAAGGTTGTCTCTACATCACAGGAACAACTTTCTGTCCACTGACTGCCTGGAGGGTAGCTAGTGTTTGGAAGGGAGAGGAGAGCTGTGTGCTGCAGCTCGCTGTTTCTGAGGGCGTGTCGGAGTCGCCGCTTGGCGAGCGTTATATGAGGCGCGTTTAGCTTTCACCCCTGTGACGTCACAGGGATGAAAGCTGTTTTCAGTTCAGAGCAGAGTTTTCTGTGGGAGATGGGAACTCCCTTTGGGCTGGAAATTGTTTCTTCTTGGATTCCTGATCTCCTGACTCCTCCCTTCATCCTGTTTCCATCGGCCTCTGCGCTGCTCCTGCAGTGGGAAGCGACCTGAACATCTTTCTCACAGAGTATTATGCTGAAATGGAGTGATCCTGACTCCATGTGTTAATATACCTCCTGCGTTTTGTATTTAAGCCTAACACTGCCTGGAGCAAGACATCATGTAATTAGACTCACAGGTGAGGAGGCATTGTGCAAAGCCCAGCAAGACTTTGCCTAATTAAAATCTGGAGTTTCCTCAATTTAAAAAGAACAACGTGCCTGTCTTGCAACCGCTGGGCCCCCAGAGTCACCAAAATGGGTATTCTGATATATGGCTTCATTTAGGTTATTAGATTTTGAAGATGATGCCTTTTTTTTCTCCAGTAATACTCATTAAAAGCTGATGCAGGTAAAATCGGAAAGATAAACAGATTAAATCCCTATAATTTCAAACCTGACATCCTCCCACCAGTCCAGTTTAATCTGTGCAGCTCCCTGAAGCTGACTTTTCCTCTGCTGGACTGGCCCACAAATTAAATAAGGAGATTCCTGCTTTATTGTAACTTTAAGTCTTAATCCTTGAAACTAAGGCTTGATTTGAGGAGGGCTGACTGAAAACTAAATATACTGTATGTAATCCAACGAAGGTTAAAGTCAAGGGCAACTGGACTTGGTTGAAGATACTGGAAGACGTTTCGTCCCTCATCCAAAGGACTTCTTCAGTTCTGACTGACTGGCAGGGAAACTCAGCTATTCACGAGAAGATGTTCACAACAACAGTTTGGCCTTCCTGGACTGCGCTGTACACATTGAAGAGGACAGGAGCCTGCAGATTGGTGTTTACAGAAAACCCACACACACAGACCAATACCTACTGTTCGATTCCCACCACCCACTGGAGCACAAGCTAGGGGTCATGAGAACACTGCACCACAGAGCGGAAAACATACCAACAAGCGCCCAAGCCAGAGAGAAGGAACAGAACCACCTGAAGGGGGCACTTACAGCCTGTGGATACCCTAAATGGACCTTTGTGAAAACAGCCACAAGATCCAAGAAGAACAAAACTACAGGGGAGGAAAAGAAGGTCAAACGCAACAACATTGTGATTCCATATGTGTCTGGAGTATCAGAGAAACTCAAGAGGATTTTCAACAAACACGACATCCCTGTGTTTTTTAAACCCAAGAACACACTAAGACAGATGCTGGTCCACCCCAAAGACCGCACACCCAAACACAAGAAAAGCAATCTAGTGTATGCGGTCCAATGCAGTGAGGAATGCACAGACCTGTATATTGGGGAGACTAAACAACCACGACACAAACGCATGGCTCAACACAGAAGGGCCAACTCCTCAGGTCAAGACTCTGCAGTCTACTTACATCTGAAGGACAGAGGACACTCGTTTGAGGACCACCAGGTGCACATTTTAGACAGAGAAGATGGACGGTTTGAAAGAGGTGTCAAGGAAGCATCTACACCAGGGTTGAGAAGCCGTCACTGAACAGGGGAGGGGGTCTACGCCACCACTTATCCCCCACTTACAATGCTGTCCTTTCATCACTTCCCAGGAAACTCAACAAACGTAACCTCTTGGCCTCAGGTGAAGATACCAACGATGTCAAAGACCTGTATCGATGACCCGGGCCAACGATCCAACTGAGGTTAAATAGCTGAGTTTCCCTGCCAGTCAGTCAGAACTGAAGAAGTCCTTTGGATGAGGGACGAAACGTCTTGACTTTAACCTTCGTTGGATAACTATGACCTGGATGACTGAGAACCTTCATAGAGAAACTGTATGTAAATCACACCTGATCCCAGCCTCTTACTTGGGATCTCTGATGCAGGAAACCTGGTCTCCATAACTATTCCACCTGTAGGTCCACTGTGGAATTAGCTCCTGGAAACGATTGTGTAAAAATAACAGTATATTAAAGACAGACCTCCATCTTTCCCAAACCTTTACAAATTGCCAAATTTTTGTAACCCACAGGAAACAATCCACAAAGGTGTACTATGATGTGCAAATATCGATTACCATGTTGATTTAACCCGTTTAAAAGTGAGCCGGCTTCGTGACGCCAGAAGACTACAGCTAAGCCCAGAGATGGCTTCGAGATCCAGGATCCACGACAGCATGAATCCTGATCCAGGCCGCAGATGCACGACAACAGCAGCGCTAACATGAATCATGTCTGCACTCTGGAGATGGCCAAGATGAACATTTTGCCAACAGCTGTTTACTGCATCTGTGTTTTGTAAGATCACCTGAGCGTGACCCTGTACTGCTACAGCATGTGCAGGTGTGTTACTCCTGAAACCTACTATCACGGCAACACTAGAATCAGACTGGTTTTGTGTCTAGATGTTGCATGAGGACAAAAATCAACTCCCCGCTTTGCATAAATCTGGAGTCCATATGGAAATATCAGTCCTGTCACAGTTAAAGTGATTACCATTATTGATGTGCATTACAGAAAAATGTGCACGGCTGCTTCCAAGTTTTCCTGTTTGTGTGACGGCAGGCGGAGGGAGGCTGTGATGGTGAAGGGCTTGTTTCTCTGAATCTTATGATTATTTTTCTCACCCTGCTTTATGCACCACCCACAGAGATCATAACCGTTATTTACATACTGTTTGCTCTCTCAGTGTCAGACACATCTTAGCATTCTTTCCCCGCCTAATCGGAGAGCACGGCGTCAGACAGACGCACCCCTGTGTGAGGGTGAGGTCAGAAACTGCTTCATTGCCAAGTAGGTTTACACATACCAGGAATTAGCTTTGGTATTTTGCTGCATGACTATGAACAGAGAAGGTAGAAAACCTAAAGATGGAAAGAACTGCAGGTAAAAGAATAAAGGATATGTGCAACATGGCGGTCATTTAAATTACAGTTTGTGCAGAGACGTGAAAAATATTAACTTTGCGATTTACACGTGCAAGATTTTCCTGGGCCTTGTTGATGAAGCCAACTGCAGATGGAAAGAAACTGCTCTCATTATATGAACTAATTTATGGAGACTGTCCTCAAAAGAAAAACAACCATATTGGTTGTTTGTGCAGCACAAAATTACGACCCATATTTGCGTTTATTGTGGCTGTAATGGTCATGTATTATAAAGAGCTGGGTGGAGTAACTTTGCAGGTTTTCACTCAGAGTGGCGTTCAGTTCCTGTGTGAAACCAACCCTTACCCTAACATCCACGGGGGGGGGGGCTTTGGCTGAAATAGCCATTTTGGGAAGCGTGGATGAACAGCAGGGGCACTTATTTAGGAAACGCTCATGTGTCGTGTAAACCACCTATGTTGTTGTTTAGGTCGCAGGACTTGTTGAATATATAATAGTATTATAATCTGTGTAGTGGGAGACAAGTTCTGTAATAAAGGTAAAGCCAGGGTCGGCAACGTTGGACAAACCAGACTGTCCTGATGGCACAATATATAGTATAGCTCAGGTGGGCGTTTCCAACGGCCGTGATCCGTCTGCACGTACGTAAAACAAAAACTTTAGGCTTCTGTGGCTCACCAGGTTCAGACGGCTGCACTGTGGACGCAGGGATGAACGGTTTAAAATGAACAGGCCTACTATTGTGTAAAATATTACCGAGCCGTGTGGATGTGATGCGCTGCTTGTAAAAACGTCAACACTTTTATTGTCATTTACAACTATTTCTTTTCCAGATTAGGATCCAGATCAGTACCTGGGTCATCCCTCCAGCCAGCGACGTCACTACTCAGAGGGAGGCCCCTTCCTGCAGATCTGTTATAAAGGGGCGGGGCTCCGGGGCCCCTTTCCTCCGGTGCACAAGCGTTGGTGAAAGTGTGTTCAGCGTCACTGAGTTAGATTCAGAGTCTGCCTGCAGTCAGGACGCGTTAATATTAACGAGCTTCACTGAGCGTTTACAGGCCGCTGTGGGCGTTTGGAGGGCCGGACGTGGAGCTCCCTCACAGGGGCCACGTTTCAAGTTGACTGTGATTTATAAAGGGAACTTGCTGACAGGTGTGCGTACGCACGGTTTTAGAAGTCTGAATATTTTTTGGCGCACGGCATTTTCGGCTTTTGAGCGCACGGTTTTATAAATGAGACCCCTGGACTGTATACCTGCCTCATTCCTGGGACGTTCTCTCTAAGTCATGTACGAGTTTGAGTCCTGCCGCGCTGCCGCTTGGTACGGCGCTTCACACCTGAACACATCATACATCTTCACCACTTCAGACTGTTGCGACTCTTCTCTCTCTTTCTTTAATCTGCCCTCACTTTTCAAAACCTTTTAAACTCTCTAACTTACTTTCTTTTTATACGGGCCTCCTGCTCCCCCCCTCATAATTAAGTTTACTGCTCTGGAGACCGATCCCCTCTCATCTTGAGTCTCCCCCATTTGCGACTCTCTCGATGATGCTTTTCTCGCTCTCTCTCTTCTTTTCCAGCGCTCTCTCGCCCCCTCCTCTGAATCTCTCTCCAGCTCTGCATCCCACTCACATTCTCATCAGGAAACATCAAGCATTCTTCTTCCCCTCTCCACTTTCTGCTCGCCCGCTCCACCGCAGCGCTCGTATTCCCGGGGCTCTGACTGGCGTACAGCAGATGTTAAACAGCTGTTGCAGAGAAGATGGACTGCTCGTTTCGCCTCTGTAGCCCGACTCGCCTGCTCTCTCCGTCACTGAGAGACGGGACCCATCCTGTCCCGTCTTTCTGACCCTGTCTCTGTTGCTTGTCTCTCGGTATCATATACCCCCGGCGCTCTCTCCCTCAGCTGCTGCAGGGCTTTGATTCACGCCTCCTCTCGCTCTTGCATGTTACTGGCCGGCCGGTAAAGACAGGTGGGTTGTCTTCAGGGACGCAAACTTTAAAGCAAGTTAGTCAGATACATGAAGCTAAATCACCGAGTGGATCCACATCACACGAATTCCTTCTGTTTGTAACGCAGCAACCCAGAAAGTGCACCGAGTCCGCCTGCTTTTGGTTTTGTTCTGTCAGCTTCCCCTGGCGGCGTCTCAGGAGAGGAGCGGCAGTCTGCCCCACGTTGCTGGCTTGTTGTTAGATTGTCCTTTTGTGCTTCTTCGAGGCCCACCGGCTCTCTGCGACCCGGTTCAGTTTGGTGTCCAGAGGGAGCGTTTTGCCTGACATGTTTTAGCTTTTGGCCATTTGGTAGCCTATGTAGTTTGTATGTTTTAACTGTGTGTGTTGCTGATTCACAGTCGGGAGTCTGCGCAGGGCGCTTTATTTTGAAAACTGATTCTCTCTCTCTCTGCCGTTCTGTGTCTGACTTCCTGCCCGGTTCGATCTGTGCTGTGTAACGTGACACCGGCGGACTCAGTGGACTTTGGGTTAGTCCTTGAACAACAAGTCACCACTAGAGCTTCTCTTCAGTTCACAAATAGCAGCGTAAATATGAGCCTGCGGCCGGTAGCCCGGGTCACAAGAAAGACCTGAAGGCTGCTCGCCACGTGACAGCAAGGCTCCACCTGTTTCCATACTTTCTGTAAAACCCTTCACCAGTGATGGACAGTAACTAAGTACATTTACTCAAGTAGTGTTTAAGTACCATTTAGATGTATTTGTACTTTGAGTATTTTCCTCCTTTTTCTTCCTCCTTCTGCTCCACCTCAGAGGGAGATGTCTCACTTTTTACTTCACTACGTTTGTCTGACAGCTTCAGTTACTTTACAAAGTCAGATTTTTACTCACAAAACACATGAAGAGTTTATAAAATATGAGGTTTAGTTATAAATTAGGTCTCAACAGTTTGTACAGCTGACAGGATTATTAGACTTATTAAACTAACAGAACCATAGTAATAGTACTTTTTACCTTTGATATTCGGGTATTTTTAAAAGCAGGTACTTCTGTACTTTGACTCAAGGAGAGATTTAAGGTGAAGACTTCTACTTTTAGTGGAGTAATATTTAGATAGGGCATGTGTACTTAAGTACAGGATTTGTGTACTTCGTCCACCGCTGCCTTTAACACTTTGGTCAATGTAATAATTAGCTGTCTTATTGCACACATTTCTTATTATTCTTTTATATTTTCTCAATTTTATATTTATAGAAATACAAATCCTCTCCCGCTGTAATGTTTACACAAATCCAAAGTAATGCAGTAATGAGTAAAAACTAATAACTGCCACATAGTTTTTTCTTTTACTTCTATAAATCTTTCAGAACTTGCATCTGTTTATTCCATATTCATATATTTTTAAATCTATTTATGTCAACTGTATGTTTTGTCTGTCTACAAAGTAATGCCGTGTTCAAGACCGGTCGGAACTGGGACTCCGACCTCAAAGCGTTCCAGGTTGCACGGTGGTGCATGACGCTGAAAGTGAACGACAACCACGGCTGACCGGCACAAAGTGTGCACACTGTTGCACCCTCGGCGGTGGTTTAGGTGTTACTTCAAAGGACGGCAGTTTAACCGCAACAACAGACACAAATAGCCTCTCGTTACTGGTTAACTGTGGACCCCTCTGGCTACATCGGTTGGTACGCTCCAGCCAGTCAGTGTTGACACTTCCTAATGTTTTGGCATTTTTAACAATAACTTCTATGCAGAGAAGATGACGTTATGAGGTTCTTTACTGTAGCCAGCTACCTAATAATAACACATTTCTACATCAATGTACACGCAGAACAGGTTTTACTACATGACCATATGTATTGTTTTAATTTGAATACATCTAAAGTTTATGGTTGACCATTTACAGCGTGTGCTTCCACAGGAGCTGCCATTGTTTTGTGACGTCATTCAGTTGCTACTCGTGAAGTCGGGGTACAGAATGTTTTATTTTTTTTTTCCCTCAGAGTTCACAAGTTGGAAATCCATCTTCAAGCGGCGTTCCAGGGTAGTTTTTCTAGTTGGAGATGGGAAATTTCTGAGTTCCAAGTTTCCTGGAACGCAGCATAATAACCAGAGCAAATCCCAACGATTGTACGTGTAAAATACTACTTGGCAATAATTTTGTTACCTTAGCACAGATACCAGCTAGCCAAAGCTAACAGCTAGCCAAAGCTAACAGCTAGCCAAAGCTAACAGGCTTAAAGCTATTAATTTATGGAATAGATATGAGAGTGATACTATTCCAAATATTTCATATTTATTTAGGTTTATTATCTGGCACCAAGTCTTGGATGTGTAAAAGCTTCTTGTCAGTAAAGCTGATTCTGAGATGGATCTTCTCATCGAACTCTCAGCAAGAAAGTAAATAAGTATTTCACAAAATGTCCAACTATTCCTTTAACATGTGAGGACAAGATGCAAAGATGTGTTGCACATCAGAGAGCTCTGCCAAAGAGGGATGGGTCGTCTTCTGATGTCAGAGCTGGGATTTCTTCTGCTCTGATGTCACGATCGTAGTGACCAAAATTATCACAGTTATCACTGTTATGTAAAAATGTGCCGTAAAGATTTAAAATGGACTGAAACACACACTGACACCATTTCAACAAGTTTTATATTAAAAACTACAAATAAAAAAAACAGCCTGTACCTTTCTGTAAACATATGAAAACCATCTAAGTGTGCATTATTTTATTATTTTATTTTATAAAGGTAATGCAGTGAGCTCATGCACAATTATATGAAAACCAATAAGTCTTCAGGAGACAGTAATAGTAACTGCAGTGAGCCCGACAACAGTCTGTTTCTCCTGTTCTCACACTTTTACAACTAATCTGATCGCTGCTGGACTTAAAATGAACAAGAGATGCTGGTTGGTTGATTAAACGGCGTAACGTGTCATCACCAATAGAGTCTGCAGACCAGGGACGATTTTAGTGCTGAAGCAGCCCTAAATTTCATCTACGCACAGTTCCTGCCCCACACTGCTAACAGTAGGCCTAGCTACTGTATGAAATTAGAGTATTATACTAATAGAAATAACTTCTCCAGATTCTGTGCAACCAAAATAACCATAAAGATTGTTTTTAACAATTAAATAATGCTGACAAAATAAACTCAATCAGCAACAGAAAACGACTTCCTTAAAAGAGAAAGCAAGCGTGTAACAAGATTTAACTGAAAACACAAGACTGAAGACTTTTAACCCCCTCCCTCCTCTGAAGGAGTAAACAGGAGCACACGGCTCCACACTGACCCCACAGGAGTCATTGACGCCGGGGACGCCGGGGACACGTCCCCACCACTTTTTGAAATGGCTTATTTTGTCTCCATCACTTTTTGAAAGCATTTGTTAAAAACGTTCTGAAAAACAGCACCAAGAAATGTTAACTAACAAATAAATGCATTGAGAAAGGCTGATTTGAACAATTTGAAAACATGCAATATAGTTTCCCTTCATATAAAAAGACATTTCCACCGTAAACTGGAGCAGAAAATGTCTCAAGAATGCAGGAAATTACCAGTTTTAATGCTCAAACTCTTCTGGGGGACGACCCTCAGACCCCCCCGCACATATGTGAGCATCAAATATTGAATCTAAATAGTGCAACAAATCTTCTTGTTCTGGTGCATCTCATGACCCAGATGTATCATCACGCCCCTGATCTGAGCCCTTATGTCCCCACCACTTTTCAACACAGTGACGCCCTTGACTGACCCGCTCGGCTCTGCACCAGCTCCTCTGGAAGGCCCACTTATTCTCTCTCTTTTGCAGTGCATTGTATGCATGCTACATTCTCATTAGGGGCTGAGCACCCCTAAAGCTCTGATCCTAGAATCGCCCCTGCTGCAGACACACTGAGAGCTTCAGCTTACAAGCTGTTAGCAGGTCAGACAGACAAACCAAAAGTTAACTCACCCTGCGTTCACTGTGAGATCATTTTCTTCAATCTAGTTTCCCTCAGCGCTCTCAGAAAAACTAAAATAGGACTTCAGGGTGACTGAAAAATCTCTGCAGCCGTGTTGCCACTGACCCAAACTAACCCACGCTGCATCCTGCGCATGCACGCCTGCTTCTGGGAGACTGTCGCTAACTTTAGTTGATGCTGGTCTAGGGCTGGTCAATAAGGCCAAAAATGTTATTACAATAAAAAGTTTCATATCTTTCGATACCGATTTATCACGATAAGTAGTTTAAAGGCTGATTTCTGCTCCTGAGTGAAAGTCGAAGAAACCTGATGGTTTAAACTCTATTTTATTTATATATATATATATATATATATATATATATATATATATATATATATATATATATATATATATATATATATATATATATATATATATATATATATACACACACATATATATTTTTTTTTTTTTAATTTATGGTCAACACTTGAGGCCAAACCGTGGATCGCATCACAAGTCTGAGGTAGAACATTCAAAACAATTATGATAAAATATATATACGTGAGGAGGAAAAAAAGTAAAAGCTTCTCAGTCAAAATAAACATCTTACTAAAATAAGTCTTGTATATGATTCAAGTGAATAAAATAAAAAATATTGAATATTTATTGAATATTTATTGTTATTGAAAAAAATAATTAATAATATAATAATAACGATAATTATTTTTGTTTAATTGTTTGGCTCTATCTCTGTGCTGTGAGTTTATAGTAACCGAACCCGGTAAAACAGCAGAACAACACAAGGCTTCTGGTTGTTGTTGGCTCACAGTGCGAGTGATGAAATGATGAGTATGGATAGAACAGAGCGAGGGTCTGGACGCTGCTGCAGGAGTGGGACGTTTCTATGGACTCATCTGCTTTGATCTGACTTATTTGATGTGGCAGATTTTCTGTGAAGGAGGAAACTAAACATGTTTAAGCCTGTAGAGTCAGTTATTGAGATTAATAGACATATTGTAGTGTAGCTTTGCGATTCCCCGCTCGGTGACTAATTAGCTACAATTATACGAGCGTGTTGGTGCAGTGTCAGTGTGGTGACGTTCTGGTCCACCAGAATTTACTGCTGAGCCTTCTGGAGGTGCCGTGGGTTTAATTTAAACGAAACATCTGCGATGGGAGGTGCCCATTTCATAACCCAAATAACACACACACACACACACACACACACACACACACACACACACACACACACACACACACACACACACACACACACACACACACACACACACACACACACACACACACACACACACACACGAAAGCTGGCATCCTTGTTAGAGGAGATGAAAGTGTGTCAAAGCATTCAGTGTATCTTGTCCAGCACAAAGGGCGGTTACATAAGCTCCTGCGTAATACTTCACCTGATGTAACGGCTGATTCACAACACGGCATCCAAAGAAATATCAATACAGAACATCAGTGTGTTCACGTTCGTCTGCTGGTGAGTGGGAAATGATTTATTGCACACGTGCAGCGTGATGCTTCATGGCCGCAGCTGGAGTCTTTTTATTTCATGTGTTTAATAATCTTTATTGGTAAAGCACTTTTCAAAAACCAGGTTACAGAGTGCAGAGATGACAAAACACAATAAAGTATAAAAGCTGGAAAACACTCGAGAAATAAAACACAATTAAAAGAAAAGATTCAAAAAATTAGATTAAATAAAATCAGGAAAGGCTCTCTTGTAAAAGAAGAGACTTTAATGACTCATTCAGAAATGAGTCCCCAGTCCATTCTACCTCTGCCAAGGACGCGTCGCTGGGATGATTACATGTACTCTGTGTTGGTGTGGTACTTAACAGTGAAGCAACAGTGGTTACTGATTTCATGAGGCCGACTCAGCAGCTGTCTCTTGTCCCCGGTCTTGGTTTGATATTTAACAGATCTTTGGACGCTGAGAGAGCGTGAAGCTCAGACCCCATATGTTCGCCTAACTATCCACTTGAGTGGTCAAGAGTGAAAAAGGCAATTTGGAAAATCGGTTTCAGCCTGTGTCAACGAAAAGTAAAAAACCACTGAGCGTGAAAACAGGAATGCTGCGTTGTATCCCCCATCATGCTTCCACCCTGACTCTCTCTTCCTGTAGGTGTTTGTCACTTCCCACCATGCATCTCTCTCTTTGTTAGCTACTGAATAACATCATGTATACAACATCAATACTTTTCTTGGCTTCTTATGCTTTTGTATTTAGTCTGGAGTAAACCAATGATCGGTGAGCTTTTAGAGGTGCTGGTAGGCAAGTTTATTTGTACAGCACATTTCAACAACAATTCAAAGAGCTTTGCATAAAACATAAAGGCAACAAAGGGAAACTGGGAAAAAAACACATTAAAATATCATTTTCAAAAGGGTGAAATTGAAAATAAAACAGGAAAAAATACATTTTTAAGAGTTAAAAAGGATATAAAAAACGGGTAAAACAGGACCGCAGGGTACAATATTAATCTACAGCCTAACATCAGATTTAATTAAAGCCAGTGGTCAAAAGAAGTCTCCATTTTCATGTTATAGATGAGCGAGGTACTTTTCTGTTCTGAGGTGGATTTGCTAGCTGTTTCCCTCAGTGTTTATCAAGTTCGGACCTGGCAAACTTCCAGGGACGGGAGCACGCAGTCCGTCACTTTGAATTTGGAACAGCGGGGGACTTCTTTGATGCCAGGTCACCCTCACATCTCTGAAAACGACATGGCAAATTTGAGAAATCAACCCAAATTTGAGAGGGAGAGAGAGAGAGAGCGCTCTCAAATGAAGCAATCTGATTGGTTCATAGTAGCGGTATGTGCGCAGTATTTCAGAAAGGTCTTGAAACGAGAGAGAGATTATGGCTGTTCTCCAGAATTATTGGCAACCGAAACTCGGGGACAGCAGAAAGTGGGCTAATCTCCTCGCTGCAACCAGCAATACTATTCACAGTTCGACAAACAAACATGGCACCCAGTTCGGTGGAAAGACCATCCAGATGTTCGGCCTGTTTTTACATGCAGTACTGCAGTGAGTGTATATGTTCGCTCCATTAGCTGGGGGTTAAAGTTAGTTTGAAGTGTGTTAAGCCCTGGGGGATGTGCTGCTGCTGCTGACGCCCTTTGTTGAAATATTTCTTTGAGGCCAATAGTAGTTTCAGAGATTAAATGTTATCGCTGTGGTTGAGATAATCTTCAGCAGCTTTTGACCAAAGATCAAACGGTAGAAAATTATCAGGAAATGATGTCGTTTCTCATTTCCAAGAACAAACACCTCGACATCCATTCACCAGCCCCAGATTTTACATTTTGATAACGACAAATCGCTTCACTCCGAGTTCATTTTACTGTGCTAAACGGGCAGACCTTAGAAAAAGTTCTGCTTTCATCTGGGAAGGTCAGAAATGTCAGATTTTCACTGAGTTTAACTTTTTTTCATTTCTGCTGCTGACATGCAAAGTAAAAAGGCTGATTTTTGAAATTCAAAAATCAACATCCTGCTTTAGCTTTTGACAAATGGTGTTTAGTGCCGAGTCTGAAAAGGGAGCTGAAGTGTGGAGGGATGTTAATAAAATCTAAAGATTTGTGCTGTAGCCTGAAGGGAAGCTTCAGTCCTGCAAATCATCTGCGAACTCCTTTAAAATCAGAGTCTGAAAATAGTTTTATAGCCTCCACATATCTGTTCGCTTATATTATATATGTTGCAGATCATTCTTTCCTTCAGTCCATTAAAGTGTCTCTTCTGCTTCAATATATTCCTTCATGTCTGTCCTTCAGTTATTGGTTCTTTATTCCTCAAAGAAGAGTCGTTGTCCTCCTTCCTTCCTGGGCGTATATCTGCCCCATCGCTGCCGTTACACCATCTGTGTTCTTTGACAAACTGTCTCCTGGACATGACACCGTTGATTTGAATGGGGGGCAGAAACAGGCGAGAAACCCTGATGGTTTTCTCTTTGATAGACGTCAGCACATCCAGAAGCTGAGGCAGAGGGGAGGAGGTAGCAGACCGCTGCATAAACACATGCTGTGGTCTCTCGTATCTGCTCTGCTGCTTCTCCCTTCCCCTGAAGTCTTCTCTGGGTTTGTTCATCACCACACTCCCTAACCCTCTGAGTCACTCCATTCAAATCACTCTGGAAACTTTGAATTTTGCATCCGGCCTCAGCGTGCATTCACAAACAGCACAGAAACAAATCTAACCTTCACCCAACTAACCACAACCTTTAATGTGTTGTGAAGTCAAGACATAAGTGAAGCAGTTCACAGAGAGGCCGCGGCTGCATGATCGCTCTGTATGACAGCTCTGACAAAAAGCTGCAAGCACTCTTTTTTCAGGTGAATCTTCCTCTAACACAGAGGCTCTGAGCATCAGGCACGTAGTAATTGCCAAATCCATTAAATAACCCTGTTTAGGCTGTCCGTTATAGACCGACAGGCTCTTTGCACCAGTGTAAACAACATTCACACACATCTTCAGCCACACTGCTACGTGGCTCTCAATTGTGAATCAATGACAAAAGTTTCATGCAGAAGAATGTTACTGTAAATGTTTGCTAATATTATCGGTAGTGAGATCCACTTCGTTAGTCTGCATCTGCTGTCACCTGGCCGGTTCCTTCTATTTCAGAAAGGCTAACGGGTGTGGAGGAGGAGGAGGAGGCTTGTTAGTGATGGAGCCTTTTGAAACGACCGAAACCAACATGGCACCGAGTGACATCTGCACTGATGTGTCCGCATCTTATAACGCAATAGAGAACGTCTCTCTCTGTGTTTCTCTGCAGATTGCTAAAACGGGTTGCCAGATAGACCTGGGCGGCCGTCGTATAACTTGGTGGCCGTTGGCAGACCTGCCGGGTGGTGGCCGTCGGCAGACCTGCTGGGTGGTGGCCGTCGGTTGTTGTACACATTCAGTGGATTCCTCCGTGTACGGCTGCTCTGAGAGTCTGACACTGAAACGATTATTGATTTGGACTTTAAATGTTTGTGCTGTCAAACTTCACTGCTGTCATATGCTGTCAGCTATGATTGGCCAGATAAGCTACAGAAACGAGACAAATATATCACCACACAACAAAATGGAGCCAGATATCATCAGCATCATGATCATCATCATCATCATCCAGCAGATGTGTTTTTTAACTAGCTTTAGTTGTTGAAAATACAGCCCATTTAAAACCCATTGTATAGTGCCAGAGATGTCTGGCTGCCAGTCTGGTGTAACATCAGTCAGCACGGCAGCGTCTCACTCAACACTTTGTGGAAAATTACCACAGAAGCAACTCATAGTGTCTCAGAGATACAGGATCTCAGCAGAGGGCATGCCGGTGTTTTATCCAAAACTTATTCAGCAGTAGCGGGAAACAAGACATAAACAAACTCACAGCTGGAAGAAACAACGTTAAACTGATGATGGTAGCAGATGGTAATGCTAAAGGGACACACATGGGAGGGAGACACAAACAGAATAACTACAATTTTTCTATAAATTATTAGTTCACAAAGCGACATACTCACTTTTAACAGCCTTACAAAGAAACAAGGCTGTAGGACTTCACCCACAAAACACGTCCGATATTTATTTTTTTATCCACAGCTGCTGGAACACACATGACGTAGACGGAGGGCGTCGTCCTTGAAATGCAAACCGATTGAGCACCGTTGTGAGCATGCACTCTTATCTGTCACAAAGAATGAATTATTCTTTATTTCTTTATTTGATAATAAATCTATACAATTTCTCGTGTTTGATAACATTCTTATCGATCAATTAATCGATCCTGGTTTAATCATTTTCATCCCTAATGTATGATATTAACACATTTCTTAACAACGGTACCAAATAGTACTTCAATATCAATAAACATATTTCCTCCCATATATTAAACTAATCTATGGTTGCTAACATTTTTGGTTTGGTGGTCAGTATGTCATTATAAAATAAGCTCTATATATATATATATATATATATATATATATATATATATATATATATATATATATATATATATATATATATATATATAATGAAATAAAAAAGAGGGACAATTTCGTTTTATAATCTGTCAAATATAACTCTTCTGAATGAAATCGAGCCATTTTGAAGCAGAAACTACATTTAAGTCAACAAGTAGAGGCTGAATTCACTATGGCAAGCAGAATACTGCATTTTCTGCTTTTGATATTTAAAGGTATTTTAAGAGTTAAAAAGTATAAAGGAATAACCTTTCAGTCAATACGTAGATAAATAGTTGCTCTGCTGTTCAGTCTTTCTGGCCACGTAAAATCTGATTTCAGGTCTATTAACACCTCATACAGTCTATGATTAACAAACAGTTAAAACGGGGACATTTCCGGGACAGCTCCAGGAAAACGGGGGTCGTCTGGTCACCCTATGCTAACTACCACTTTAACTACTGGTTGGCTTAGGTAGTTTAGCTTGTTACTTGTAACTTGTTAGCACTGTTAGCTGCTTATCTCTGACTAAAACAGCAAGCGTAGTTGGCTAACAGGTTAAATTAACTCTGTCCTACTGCCTGGATGCTAACAAAGGTCTTAACTTTAACACAGACTAAAGATACAAAACATTTTGTCTAAAATAAAACCAAACAAACTATCAGGGTTGGTCTACAACAACTTAGCCTTTTACCAGGCTGTAGTCACTCCAAATGACCATTTAAGGATTCACGATGTGAATTGCTTCTGCTAATTGCTAAGGCTAATCACTTATGCTAATCACCAACACATATTAACCAGCAAATCACTTGTGCTGGTCGCTAGCGCTAATGTTTCCAGTACATTTATGTAAAGTCACAGTATTATCTACTTCGACCCAAACAAATATGTAGTGTTTACAAAAGTTTATACTTTAGTTTATCACCATAACAGTCCTCTTACCAGCGCAACACATATTTCTAACAGTAGATGTGAACAACAGTCAGCAAGTCATAGACAAAACTAAATATCTATTGATTTTGAAATTCAGTGAGTGGCTTTGCCTTAAAATTATCAAAGATCTACAGCCGTACTAGCAGCTCTCTGTCGCTGTCCTACTACTGTCACAATGACAATGCTAACATGCTAATGTTTAGCAGGTGTTTACCATGTGCAACATCTTAGTTTAGCATGTTAGTATGCTAACGTGTGCTTGTTAGCGCTGAACAGTCGAAGTAGAGCTGAGGCTGATTGGTAGATACACACCTAACGTTAGAGCCACGTCAGGGGCATAGCTAGAACAGGAATATGACTTTTTAAGGTGGATAAAATAAACCTGTAGATAATCTGGTGTCACTGGAAGATGAGTAACTCACCAGCACCGCTTTAGATTCGTGCTGTAAATCATTTTGCCTTTGCAGGTTATGTGTCACTTTTATTAAACGCTAGATTTCTCAGTGAGGAGCGAGTCCATATTTTTCCCCTTCTGCACAGGCTGGTCTCTGATCCCATGCAGCACTAGACGCCGCAGCCCGCCTAGCTCTCAGTACAACTGAGATGAGGGATGATAAGCAGTTAAAACAACCTGCCTATCTCCTCTGCTAATGGCATGTTTGGACTGACCCTCTCCTTGACCTGTTGTTGTTAACCACCAACAAACGGGGAGGTGGCATTAAGCGGCAGAATCTGGTAGTTTCTCCCCCTGTGGTGTATGTGTTCCCACTCACGTAACTCCAATTTCCTTCCGCAGAGATAATGGGCTGAGTCAGGGCGCCTCTCTCGCTCTGCCTTTCAGAGTCGTATCATTTCTATCTGTCACGGCTTTTTCATATAGCATTCATTTCTTTCTCTGGACATCTTTGTTCCAGACTCTCTCGGTGAAAAGCGCCTGAACTCCGTTTACTGACAGTTTGGGGCTGACATGAATCATTAAACCATCAGCTGAAAGTATACAGCATAATATTGACATCAAGACATTCGGGTGTGCAGAAATGCGTAAAAAGGAATGGTCTGCACACTTAAGTCACATCGAGTGTTTTCACTGCTCCTCCCTGTTAAATAGGGCACCTCTAAGCTTACAATGACTGTCTCCTTGTACACTGAGGAAATTCAAATACAAGACATCACACAAACTGAGGATATGGATATGCTCAAAGACATCACAGTAATGATTTAGTTTGCATATGTATTTGTCATATTATGGTCTGATTACATTTAAATGCTGGGATAAAAGGCTGAGGATTAAATCAGTTGTATTTGCAATCATACAATCAATTCTTCCTCTAAAATCTGAGTGATTGCTGCAGTTTATAGATAATTTCATGAATAATCATTCTCAGAGCGTCAGATAGCTACACTTTGTGGCGTCCTTCAGCGTCCGGTACCAGCGCACGTGACAACCTTTAGCGTCATAGATCGAAGCGCTTTAGCGCCATTGTTAGATGCTAAAAATTACAACTATAAAGAACCGAAACGACTGCAAAAGTAGTGTTACTTTCGTCAGACGAAACTAAACGAGATGTATTCATCAGCAACCTTTTTTCTCGTGACTAATACAACGACGAGACGGCGACAATGTCCTTAAACACTGACTGTGACTATATTAACATACAATATTGACAAAAAATTACGAGACTAAAATGTAATTCATAAAATAAAACCATAATAAATCTATTTGTCAGTATGAGAGAAAATAATTACAGGCCATATTTTCTCCCTCTAAATGTTCTCCCTCCAGTGTGTTCATTCAGCCGTGTTTTTATTTTTTTTCCCTTGCTTTGCATGCTGGGCGACCGGGGCGACGCCTCTGGTGATGAACACAACATGCTCGGGAGAAAGAGGCTCTTAGATATTTGGTCCCATTTTCAAATACAATGAGGCGGACAAAAAAACAGAATAAAAGAAGACAGCAAAGCTAACATTCAAATTTTACAAAACATTTTATCTTTATGTGAGACGAGTGAAATAAAGACTAAAATGATAAATATCTCTATTTTGGTTCGAGCAGATTGATAAAAATTATGCTAATGAGTTAGAAAATACTAAAATGACGGTTAATGACAAAAACTAGACTAAAATACTTTTGATTTTCTTTTGACTAACATCAGACAAAAACACCCAGACTTTTAGTCAACTAAAACTTGATTTTAAAAAATAGTATACAGTCGACTAAGTATGACAAAAACTAACAAGGACATTTAACACAGGACTAAGACTAAATTTTAACACATTCTCACTCCCGACTCATCACATATTAACGTTTGGTCAAGGCCCTTTGCCGTCGCCTTTTAACACCCTGGGTACCCCTTTTGCGTTATTCTGACGTTTAGGGCTCCGCGCGTCAAGTTAGCAACAACAAATATGCAACATCCAGTTTGACTTTAAAAATAAAACGCTAGCATTTTGAAACATCGCCATTTTGAAGCGCCGGGTTATTAGGGTCGTGAAACGTTGCAGTTTGGTTCAGTTTAAGCAACAAAACTACTTGGCTAAAGTTCGAAAAGGTCCTGGTTTGGGTTAAAATAACTACGTACGTCAGTTAACACGTAAGTTAACTAACGTCACGTCAATTTACGTAACTTTCCTAAATAAAAATATTTAATGTTGACTTTTTGTTTCACACTGGACACGAACCCCTGTCTCCTGGTTCAAAGTCCGGGTTCCAGTCCTCCGTTCACCCCATCCACCTCCTTACTCAGTGTTTTCTGTTAAATATCATTTACCTGCCTTTACCATCACAAACTGACGCTACAGGGCTTCCCCCACTGCGCTGAACTGTGACGGTAAAAGTTTTATTTTGAAAGTCTAACCAGACGTTGCATATTTATTCTTGCTAACTTGACCGCGGAGCCCTACACGTGAAAAAACAATGCTAAAAGGTAGAGCTGAAACGATTTATCGATAAATTCCATTACTAAAAAGCGGCACGTCGACACAAATTCTTTGCATCAATGCTTCGTTTAATCCACATAACTATACAGCACGCTGTTTCGCACGGACATTTATTACTGTCGCACATCGCCCTTACGCTGTGATCAAGTGAGCACCATGTGATTATGATGGTTTGCAAAGTGGAGGAAGAGAGGGACGAAGAAGAAAGTGTCCAAAGTCCGGGATTATTTCAAGCTAAATAACAACAACTCTGTAATGTTACCGTCTGTCCACCATAAAACAAAACTTATGTCGCCTAACCTTACCGCACCAGCACGACGGCGTCTGATCAGAAAGCACCCGGGCTAGCGTTACACAGCTGACCACGGTACCGGCTGTGGGCAGGCTCCACTTCTGTAGAATACTCTAACTAAAATCATCGTTGGCTGCCGCCCTATTAAAGGGTACCCAGGGTGTTAAAAAGCGACGCCAAAGGGTGTTGACAACGTGATGTCACATTCCAAGGAAAACGCTGCCTTTGAGGGCAAAAAAAGATTTAAGGGTTATTTTCCGCTGCCTGCCAACCAATAAGCAAGTGACGCACTGTTACTTTGAGTCTGTTGTTTTGCCCTCCAGGTCACCGCCCTTGTCACGTGACTGAAAAGTGCTTAACCCAAAGCACAGCTGAGGCTGATGGGAATGTGATTAATTAGTTTGGTCCTGAATGAAGATGTTGACCTGATGGTGCCGTTAGACGAGAGTGTTTCTGTCTGGACCGAACAACCAAAGCGTTCACCATCACGGCGACCTGCTGTCGTCCCGGTCAGTGACCTGAACCGGCTGACCCATATCTGTATCTACGACTCCTTCAGTCACTCTGGGAATCTTCCCATCTTTCTCCTCTGAACACATTTTCTTTCCTCCCTTTGGTTCCATCTCATTTTGAGCCCATTATCTTCCCGGGTGACCCCAGAGGTCTGTGCGCTGAGCTAACTTGTCATGAATCGTTTGGTCAGCGGCTGCTGAACATCGCCTCTCTTCCTGCGTGGATGTTGCTGTCGTGATCGCCCTGCCTCTCTCTCTCTCTCTCTCTAGGCCTCTCCCCCATCCCTCCCCCTCGCTGTATTCGTTTCCCTTTTTCTCTTCGTGATGCAGTCTCTCTCTCTCTCTCTCTCTTCCCTCCCTGTTTGGTTGCTGTGGTTTTGTTTCCGACTGCAGGACTCAGATGTGCATCGTTTACGACATCATCACACGTTCTCCGCAGGAAGTATGCCATAAACACATAAACACAGATCAGCCATAAAATAAAATCCTTTTTTTATTGGAGTAGAGTGGAGATGGAACAAAAAGCATCTCATCACATTAACGATGATATCAGAAGGACCTTTTATTGGGCTGTCTGTCTGAGCTGCATCACTCCGACCTGCACTTTGTGTCAGAGGAATCGTTGTTGACAATCTAAAGTGACGCTTAATGAAAGAAGCAAACAAGTCATTACAGGCACGTCCGACACTTAACAGTCAGAAATATTCACAAGCAGTGATGGGGGGGGGGGTTAAGAGTTTTAACCAGCTGGGCTTCTTAATGCAAGGCTGTGCGTAGTGAAACTGAAACAGACATGTCAATACAAAATGACGGCACGCTCGTGTCCAACTAATATGTGAAAGTGTTGAGGATGCGGTGGTGAAAGAGCAGGACAGTCGCCTCCAATGACCCACATTTAATCACTAACATTTGTAATGCTGTTGAACCCGGTACATTCAGACATTCATAACATGAGTTAGCACAATAGTTTGGTGCTGTTAAAACTTCACTGTCTTTATTTTGCAACACGTTCTCACTCAAAACTTGTAACACGTGTCAAGACCCCTCACCGTCACTTTTTAACGCCCTGGGTGCTCTTTAGCGTCGTTTTTGATGTGTAGGGCTCACGTTTTTGCGATTAATTGCATTGTTATGCGTAAAATTGAATTCTAAAGTGCACTTTTAATTTAAATGTACTGCTATATACACAAAAGTGTAATAACATGTGGTTTGCAAACACTTTAAACAAATTTGCTTTTTCCCAGCAGTATTCCCTTTACACAGCAGCAATAAAATATTTCTTGTAAATCTCAACTTAAACATTAATGTAATCAAATCAAATATTAAACCAAAGCTGTTTGCCGCTGCCAGGGCGTTACCTTTTATCTATCTTGGTAAAACAAGTTACCATCAGAGTCCAGGTGTCTTGTTTCTTTTTTTTGTTTTTTTCTGAACAGGTATCAGCATCAGGGAGCAGCACAAACAGTCTGTTCAGTATTGTTGGGACGATGTCTACAAAACTACACTGAAACATCGGGATGGACGATGGCGTGGGGGGGCGTGTGTTCACTCGCACAGACTTCACTCGCTTAAAAACTTGAAATGACGTTAGGAGTCACGTTGGATATTTTACAAGCACAGACCAGTGTAACACAGATGAAATGATCTAGGTTTAAAAATAGGAAAAGCCTATAAAAATCTGAATGAGAGTGATTTTATTCTTGAAATGCAACTTGAGAGATTATCTAAGGATTTTAAAGGGTTAAAATTCAGTTACCAGGGCAAAATAGACCGACAGGTTAGTTTGGCCAATCAGCTGACAGCAGGTAGGCCCGCCCACCTGCTCCCGCGTCTCTGGGAGCGAGCGAAAGTTTTTTTTCCCTGCTGCTCTGTGTGGAGACAGAAGTGTATGTATATCATTGTGTATCGTGAATTTCATGTAGTGTATATTATTGCATGAGACTTAAGCAGTGAATATTTCTCTGACCCTGTCTGCTGACAGGTCAGGGTTTTTTTGTGTGTGCGTGTTTCTTCTTCCATTGTCTGGATTGGATCTGCGGATGAAAATTGATGGCGAGCCGTCCCTCTTGAATGATTGTGGGAGCCATTCCCTCTTCAGGATCACTGGACCGTCCCGCTACTACTGCACTTTGCGGTGTGGTAGAAAAACCCCTTCACTCACCTTCACACTCCTCCCCCCCCCACACACACACATACACCAACCCTATGGAACTCTGAACTCTGACTTGCCTTCGACACATCCATTTTTTTGTTTGGACTTTGGACTCACTTAAACAAACTCACCTGTTCACACCTTGGGACTGAGAATGTGGAGCTGAGTAGTAGGAATCATTCCTGCAGTTAAGGGTTACTGTTGTACTGTGTGAATTCTACTGGATTGTATTATTGAACTGGATCTGAACAAACTTGAATGTGGTGTTATTAACAGAAATTCAGGTTTAAAGGGTGCACCCGGGAATTTAATTATAGAACTACTTCAAAGAGTGAAATACAGCATTTCATGCTGAAGTCATAGCCTGATTGTGATATCAATAATCGCCTTGTTCATTACTTGTTTTATTATTGTACTTTTTCATTTTTGGTACCAACCAATATTTTTATTTTTATACATATCTTCAAATATAAGAAGCCGGCACCATCTTACATCTAATCCTTGGTCTCTGAGTCTCATTTTAAACACCTCACTTTTGCTCCAGCAGCCGAACCAACCGACTTAACCAGCCAATCAGATCACGGCCCTACCCATAATCCTTCCTGTGTGCTACACCGGGTAACGTTAAAGCAGCACTGAGCTCACAGATGTTGGTTTCGGCTGTTTGAGTTGTTTGACAGGCTGATTCATTAACAAGCGAGTGGAAATATACGGGAAAAAAGATGACAGCCTAGTCTGCCGAAGCCCGCCACTACTGCTTGTTTGGGGGGGTGATTTGCAGGCTGATCAACATCCCGCCCCTCCTGTGACCCTTCCTTTCTTTGGATAGATGTGTGAAGAAATTATATAAATTATGTAAAACCGAATGTTTTATTTGAATATTACTGTTTTTCATTAATTAACAGCAGCCACGTGAAGAAATGATGTGCTGCATGATGTCTCATACTCCTGTAATACAGTATTTTACATCTCGGGAGTTGCTCATCTGGACTAACATACCAAAGTAAATGAAGAATGTCTCAAACACTATCACATCTAGTACATCCAGTATGACCACTGACAGATACCAGGACAATGTGAGCCTCACAGTTTCTGCACCACAGTCCATTATAAACCACATAATACAGGATGTTTACAAAGGCATAGTCAGGTGAGAATCAAGGCTCCTCTCACTTTGCTTAATTAGATAAGCAATCTGCAAATCTTACCGAAATGCAAATCTTACCGAAATGTCTTTTTTAATTTTTTGAAATACAACAGAAACACAAAGTAGTACTAACAGCCATAATTTCAGCTTGTGGTAAAACGGTGCAACGTTTTTAATGAGCATTTAGCGTGTGAAAGTACAAATTACACATTTGTGTGCACAGTGGGAAGCAATATCCAAAAAAACACGTTTTTCTAATGCAAATTCTGAAAGTATTCATTATTGGTCACTTGATAGACACACGGTCTTGTTACATATCACCATTATCAGTAAAAAGAAATGCATGTTTTCCACCAGGGCAGTAAAATGTGAAGTTTAGCTGCTGATCTGAGCTTCCCTGCTGTTACTGTTTCATTACCAATAATATTCATCAGCTGTTTGTCTCACGAAGGTAACGGCACATTTCTGTCCACGTAGCAAAGTCATAACAGATCCAAATGTATCAAAACATGACCTTTGGTTCGGACCTCGGTGCCGACGTTCAGGTGTGAAAGCCCCCTTAGACCGGTCTCCTGGGTCAAGTCCAGTTTCTGGCCCACCGTGCACCCCAGCCACCTCCTCACTCGTTGATGTGTTGATTCAATATGGCGCAACATACACTGAGTAAACACTCAGCATTAGCTCAGAACCGAGCCCAGAGTAAAGATCAGCTGGCTGGAAACTTCAACCAGCTTCATGAGTCTCATTAAATTCAGGTCATGTTAACAGACATGTTGTGATGAAGGGAGGGGATAAGAAGATGAGAGCAAAGAACGAGAGACACAGGAGGAGACGTTTTATATTCATGGATTGTTTTGCCCTTTATTCGCAGTTTGTAAATGTACATTTTTGTAAATTAGGGTCCCAGTTAGACGCCGGATTTCTCTTTGGGTCTAGAGCTGAAAAAGTTTGGGAGCCAGTGCTTTGGTGCATGTGAGTGAGAACAGGTTGTATTTTGACAGTGAGGCAATTACAACAGTTCTCTGGACGACAGCGATCGGGCAGCAAAAATGGTGGCGATGGCGCAGACTGGGGTGTTTTAAAATGTTGGACGTGCAGGTGCATGCTGGGTCAGTTATGTAACTGTGTGTGAGTATGAAGCTCACTGCAAAAACCATGCAGCGACCATTATCTTCTGCAGTCTGACGTGGGTGATGGGTGTATGCTGGGAAATGTAAGCGGCAGTGGACTTCACAGAGGAAGCCGCTGCATTGAGTTTTCTGCAGCTTGTCGCACACGGGAGAGTCAGCAGGCGCACATGCTCACACATGCCTCCGCTCAATCAGACCGAGACAGATCCAGGGATTTAGAGACCACCGGGATGCTACCTGCCCCCCCACCACACACACGATGGAGGACCACCAAAGTGTGAGCAGGTGGGAGGCTTTGCCAGATGGCAGCTCCACTGTATTGCACAGAGACTCACTCACTCACTCTTCCTAGCTCCTTCCCTTTACCCTTAAGGCCAATTTATACTTTCAAATCGACCCCATTGCTGGACACGCACCCCAAACGTTTGACTACACGACGGGGGCGGAGCTAGACTCTCTGCACAGTAGGGGCGGAGCTTCAGCACGCGGCCGACCTGCTACAAAGTCATTAAAACCAAGTTTACATGACGCCAGACTCGCTCCAAAAGTCCACTGAGTCCGTCTGCTTCGCTGCTGCCAGAGCTGATCGCAGCCATTCTGCTAAATGTTTCTGCTCACACCAGAAGATCTGCAGTGCGCTTGGGCGGCACGGTGGGCCAGTGGATAGCGCTGTGGACTCACAGCAAGAAGGTTGTGGGTTCAAACCCCGGTTGCCCCGGCCTTTCTGTGTGGAGTTGCCGGGTTTTCTTCGGTTGTACAATTTCACCACGTAGCCTATTTAATGATAGTAGACGCACAAAAAGCAAGCACTAATCACCAAACTAACAAAATCTAAATGTGTCGGCAAACTCCGGCAGGCAAAACGCTCTTATTCTGAAATGCCCCCTGTGGTAGTTGTTTGATGCACCCGTCAAGACGAGGAATGAACGCGATCCACAGAGAGCATTTCAAGAACGTAGAAACACAAATAGGACACATCGTATTGAAAAGAAGTCGTTAACGTGGGGCAGGCTGCACGCTGCGCTGCTGAAATGCTTCCAGTGGACTTTGACGCCGTAAATAAACGGCTGCGCAGTCTCCGTCCGTCCCTCAGAATTCCCATGATGCACAAGGTGGAAGGGAGTTTTGTTAAAATGTGCTAATAAGTTTGCCATTTGTTTGAAATACAAATGTTACTGTATGATTTGTTTATTAAAACGTGTCTCCTTCAAATATATTGTTGGTAAACCATTTCCTGCTTCTCCTTCTTCATCTGCCTTCGTACACGCCTCCGACGCCTTCTCTCGTTTCTGTGATCAACTCCAACATGATCCGCTCAGTTTCAGTCGCCAAGAGGTTTGTTTGACTTCATGCGGCGCTGCGCAGCGCTGAGTTCATATGTCTGTGAAGGTTCTCAGTCATCCAGGTCATAGTCCAGGTCACAGTCCAGGTCACAGTCCAGGTCACAGTCCAGGTCACAGTCCAGGTCACAGTCCAGGTCACAGTCCAGGTCACAGACGCCCTTGACTTAAACCTTCTTTGGAGGACTTCAGATGATGATGGACAGAAGTGATCTGCTCTCTCGACTGACAGTCTGACATTTACAATTCAACATTTCAGCAGCACATCAAACATTTCAGCACATTAGGGCCGAGCTGCTGATGAAACGTGGTTCAGACCTTCAGGTTACCCTCAGGCTGAACTCTGGTAACCCTCTGACTTTTCATCCAGCGCCACCATCAGGTCACATGTTAGGTGCATTTGACTTCCTGCGGTGCTGCGCTGACTTAACGTGATGCATGCTGGTTAGAAATTGCACTGCAAAATGTCACCATGTCACATGACACTAAAACCTTGCGGGACCAAGGCGGCCGCAGTTGCTTTCCTCTGGCTGCACCAAGGCGGAACCACCTCTTGCCTGATCTCATGGCATTTGCAAAGGAATAGTTCCAAACTCACGCAATGCTTTTATTCCCTTTATTTCCCTTTATACCCTCTGCAGTCGCCATCAGCTCAACAAGTCGGCGAAAGCAAATTCCTTTTAGGCAAGCTCGGCAGCCATTTTGGCAAGGCCTCTGGGCGAGACCAGGCTCCTGTCTGAATGTTCAGAGAGCCAGAGCTGCAGTCTCTCAGCTCACCGGGACAAAAAACTACATGAACAGAATCGGCATTAAAGTCTGATAAAAATCGCTGAAAAACAAAATAAGGTTTAAAAAACCGGTCCTGACCGGTTTTACTTCTACCACACATGTGCAGTAGAGTAGTAGTTTCCCGCTTTCCCGGGAACGATTGGCTCTCTAGCCGTTACGGGCTTTCCCGATAGAGTTGTATTGAGGATGTGATTGAGTGGCGTCTCCTCTAGAATGTCTCTGGCGAAAGTCAGCCGCTGTCATTTCGAACCTATTGTTTGTAGTAGTGTACACCAACGAAGAAGAAGAAACTCAACACAGTAAAACATAGAAACTCCATCGCCAACTAACGTTTTGGTGGTTCACAGTAACTGCAGAGCGGCGCAGATGAAGTGTAAATGCGATGTGGGAGACTCGACACAGAAGTATAAATGAGCCAAAACCTAATTTCAACCTAAACCCTAAAACCAAGTCTTAACCCTCAAAAAGCGGTTCCACCCAGCTCTCACAAACGACGTCAGCCATAGTTTAGTCGCTCTCCTTGAAACAGTGTGCGGTTTAACCGTAAAACGTTCGACCTGACGGTTGCTGGGGATCCGGTGCACACAGTGTGTGCAGCTCTACTTTCTGTGATAGAACTCGCAGGAGCTTCTCAGCAGAAAGCGGCGTCGATGCTGAGAAGTGTTAATGCGCTGCAGACTTCCAGTGTTCCGACCTTGGCGTAGTGGAGAACAGCTGAGCTGTAAAGCGCAGCAGGAGTGATGAAGTGGCAAAGATGACAAATGTGCAAAAACCAGTTTGACAAATGGCCTTGGCAGATTCTGCTGTTGTCAGTCATCAGCTCGGGTGTGTGGTGCAGAGACCACATGTGCTCTCTTGAATATAAAGTTAATTCTCATAATCACCAATGAATAAATGCATCATTTTACATGAGCGCATGACATTAACGTGTCACGTGTTGCGTGAGGTTCAGTTTTTTTGATTCACACATTCAGGAACACAAGACGGAGAATTAGAATTTTTCCACTATATTTTAATACTGAAACGAATGTGCAGCTTGTTGCGGTTGTTTTGGGCTGGAAGAAGAGGAAACCATGTCCTCAGTGTTGGTAGCGGTCAGGTTTTTCTTCACCAGCATCTTCTCTGTCAGTTGTTTGCAGCAAAGAACAAAAAAATAGACAAAGGCATTAGCAGAAAGTACCTGCATCTTTTAGTCCCAGGAACTACTTTTCAAGGAACTAAAAGGTTCCTGCAGTCCGTTGTTGTGTGCGTCTCTACCACAAAGATCCGCTGATGTACGCAGGGCTGGGGCGACTCATCGACGTAATCAACTACGTAAATGCGTCTACTGGCATTACATGTGTCGAAGCGTCGCTGCGTCCGGCGTTAGCGGGGATTCCCGTGTGTCATCGAATGTTCGGCCGTTTCATATTTTCTGTTTAAGTAAACTTATTGAGCACCTTTCACAGACAGGAGGGGTCACAAAACTATATGGCTAGTTAAACGCTTGTCTAAAAAGATGTGTCTTAAGGTGTTGTCTAAAAGAGTCCAGGGCTAAAGGGAGAGAGCTCCAGGGCCTTGGGGCCCCCACACAGAAAGCACGATCACCTCTTGTTTTAAAACGAGTTCTGGGGACAGTTAAAAGGTCTCGGCCTGACGACCTCAGAGAGCGACCAGAAATGTGTGTGCAACAGATCCTGGATGTAAGAGGGAGCTTGACCACGCAAGGCTCTGTGAGTAATGGTTAAAATTTTAAAATGCACTAAAAAACCAATCGGAAGCCAATGAAGAGCCTTAAGCGCAGGAGTAATGTGTGATCTCCTGTTGGTCTTTGACAAAAAGCCTTGCAGCTGCATTCTGTACAACTTGCAGTTTGTCCATGGAGGATTTGTTTAGACAAGTGTACAGTACATTGCAATAATCCAGACGAGAAGAAATAAAAGCATGAACAAGCATCTCCATCTCTTCTTTAGAAACCACAGATCTAATCTTAGCGATGTTCCTGAGATGGAAAAAACAGGAACCAACCACAGATTTAACATGACTTAAAAAACAACAGCCAGATTTCGCACAACACTACAGTCTGAGGATGACGGAGCCCCAAAGGCCTGCCTGATCTTAGAGGCAATGTTGTCTGGGGCCCCTCAGCACCTCAACGGCCGCGTCTGAGCGAGAAAACGGCGGAATCGAACATTACAGGCAATCTGCAACTATCTGTGAGTCGTTTCAGTTGTTCTCTTTGCCCAACACAGAAATACATCCGAGTATCATTCTGCATTACTCAGTATTGACATAAATCCATGTCAGAAACATTTCACAACACATCAGTGACGAGGACGTTTGATTCATTTTAAGATGCTTCTAATGTGCTTCATCCGGGTTACTGAACAAAATAATGATTTATTGACTTGATTGATATTTATTTAGAATAAATTGGTTTGTTAATCGAGTGATAGGCAACATATTTTCTTTAGAATGCACAAAATTAGGCATTAGATTAATCGACTAATTAGGTTTCTCTATTTGAAAAATGATCGTGATGGTCAGCCCTAGATGTTTGTTCTTACTCTGACATATGCAGCTGTGTCGAGCACAATAAACTCCTAATGTGCTACACCCAAGCAGGGACTTCTATGGGGGGTAAAATAAAGTCTCCGGAACTGAATTTAGACGCAGTGAGATCCTCAAAAGGTTTCTGGGTTCCTGTGGTGGAAACACGGAAAACTGCTCACAGTATTCAACCTCCTCGTACCAAGTTCACTTCATTAGGTCCAAATTGTTGGGCCTGATCTGACTCACGGAAAACCTGCCTGAAGCTGACGTGCATAAACTCATTTTTTTAAAAAGAGAGATCCGATCCGAGGGGCACCTGAATCAGCCAGACCCCATTCAAACAGACCTGAGGATAATTAGACCGGGCCCAAAATGAGACCAGCCTAACAGACCCTATTAGAGGGAGGACTGCAGCAGCAGGATGATGAGCTGTCCGTCAACAAGCAGCGTTATGATGAAGTCTCTTTGGGGCATTAGCTAGAAAAGCTACCGCGGCAGCAGCGGTGTTTCTGTTGGCGGGTCAGTTCAATCCCCAGCGTTTGGCAACCGCCGCTGCTTTTTACCGCTCATATGGTGCTTCCAGGAGGCCGGAACAACCTCTAATGCGCTGTTGGTACAGCTGTTGTGACTCCGGATGTGTGATCCACAGTATTAATATTTAACAAATGCAAGCAGAAGCAGCAGGCTGCTTCTTCATTGGTGTGAACGGATGCTGTTTTATCTGTTTATGTGTGGAGAGACCAAGGGAAAGAAAGATGGAGATTAGAGAAGAGAAAAGGCAATTCCTTTTTATTTTAGGGTCCAAATGTTCCAACTAAAGAACCAAGAAAATCATTTGTGGGTGTGAAAAGATGGAGATCATTTTTAGTTTTACGGGCAACGAGAATTTATTGGTTAGATTTTAAAGATAAAGTTAAGGAAATGAAAATCTGTGCAAAGCTCTCACAAGTGTAATAAAAATGTGTGAGTGACTGTATATGCATGTATTCATGCTTGCCATGCTTGCCTGTGTGCATTTATCAGATGGACAAAGCATAAGGGCACTAAAATAAAATTGACCTGCCACATTCCCCGGCACTTAGCTGTGACGAGCAAACAGTTGCTTTAGTGTGCCTCATTATGAATGCTGATGCACGGCTGGAGGCTAAGTGTTAGGCCAGGGGGCCAGTAATGTTGAATCAGACGGAATAAGTGGCATTTTATTATCATGCAGCATTTCTACAAACCTTTAAAGTGCTTTTAGTGCACTGAACATGCTCCAGAGTCAGCTGGGTTAGCTTGGTCAGGCCACAGAGGGGGCGTAACACAAGACACATTACATTTTATTGCAATGAAACTCAAAATAAACATGAGACTTTAACAAGAGCAGAATTATCTGAGTCAGTCCATGCCCTGAAATCCCTGTGGTGCTGAAATGTATGCAAGGTAAATATTTAACAGTCCTTTTTCAGCTTCAGAAACGGCAGCAAAACCTACAGTTTACACTAAAATATTTACTCAGCATCAGTCTGCATGGATTCAGCTGCTGCCTGCACTCCTCACGGCCTCATCGGGAGGAAAATAAATAAATTACACGGCCAAAAACAAACTACATCTCAAATCAGAGTCTGATTCCCAGGGGATTAGTTTCATCGGGCGGACTTCATCATCAGCATGCAGAGGAAAATTTCCTTCACAAATCAGAGACATGGCAGATTAGCACAGGAATAACATCTCCCCTCAGTTATTATAAACGACCAGGCGTCCACAGGTGGGTAATATTAGTGCTGTGCAAATGAGTCTGTCAGTCGAGGCTGAAATATCCAAACAACCCCTGGATGCATTAAGAATCCGTGTTTGGTTCGTTTCATTATCTCGTTTCAAAACCAAAAAAACAGACATCTGCTTTGTTTTTCTGTTTTAAACCCGTAACCGAAAACAAAGGAGCTCAGGCATGTCTGTCTGTCTGTCTGTCTGTCTGTCTGTCTGTCTTAGTATTATAATTATTATTATCATCATAGTCATTTTGCTACAATGCACATCACACAACAGCTGCGGCTGTTTTTGCTCTGAGAGGGAAGAATTTAGAAAGTTGCTCCCCAGCAGCAGTGATTTTTATGGCAAGGCAACTTTATTTGTACAGCACATTTCACCAACAAGGCAATTCAAAGTGCTCCACATCAAATGTAAAGGCAATAAAGGGAAATTGAAAAAACACATAAAAATGTTTAAAAAGGTGAAATAGAAATAAAAACAGGGTAGAACAGGACAGTAAAGGTTAGGGGTGTAACGGTACATGTATTCATACCGGACCGTTTCGGTACAGGACATGTGCACCGAATGTCGTCTTTAACGTCATATATTAGGCTTGTTTTGTGTGTGGAACATAAACATAAATTCCAAGTTTCTACACGGACACATTAAGTGTCGGACCAAATCTCCTCCTTGCGGCGCTACTCGAGCAGCCGCTTTAGCCCCGCCTCTCGCTAACTAGTGACTTAAGCATCCCGGCCCGTGCAGAGAAGCCAGAGCTTTAAGAGCCTCCCTTATGGTTCAGGTCTTCACTGAACACTTCGGTTTCCAGTGAAATGCGACAACGGACAAGTCGGTCAGACGACCGCAGCGGGCCGCCATTTCTCAGCAGCAATCGGGTTTGTTTCTGGCGACACGTCAAACCCGCTAACTCACTAATGGTGTCAAAAACCAGAAACGAGCCCAGTGCAAACAGACTTTAGACTTTTTAATCTGATGATGCTCAGATGGAATAAAAGAAGAATGCTGCGCTCTAATCCATTTTATTATAGATTTTATTAGCTATATGTGTTCTGAGAATATTCTATTTAGTGGAGAACTTGTTAGTAGTTTTTATTTCTTATTCTTTTTTATTTTATATCATTTATTTATTATGTGTAACTTTGAAGTTTATAAAAGTTCATAATAAACCAGCAGCACTTTGTTTTAATGTTTTTCCCCTTACTGTACCGAAAATAAACCAAACCGTGACTTCAAAACCGAGGAACGTACTGAACCGGGGTTTTTGCGTACCGTTACACCCCTAATAAAACGTCACAGTGCAGGTCACAACATTAATCTAAAGCCTTTCATTTGATTTAATTAAAAGCAGCAGTAAAAAGAAAAGTCTTCAGTCTTAATTTAAAAGAACTGACAGTTTCAGCAGACCTGCAGTTATCTGGGAGTTTGTTCCAGATATACGGAGCATAATAACTGAACGCTGCTTCTCCTTGTTTAGTTTTTGACTCTGGGGACAGAAAGCAGACCTGATCCCAGACGACCTGAGAGGTCTGGATGGTTCGTAACGAAGCAGAAGATCAGAAATGTATTTTGGCCCTAAACCGTTTAGTGCTTTATAAACTAACAGCAGGATTTTGAAGTCAATTCTTTGACAGACAGGAAGCCAAAGTAAAGACCTCAGAACTGGAGTGATGTGATCCACCTTTTTGGTCTTAGTGAGGACTCGAGCAGCAGCGTTCTGAATCAGCTGCAGCTGTCTGATGGATTTCTTAGGGAGCCTGTAAGGACGCCGTTACAGTAGTCGAGTCGACTGAAGATGAATGCATGGATAAGTTTTGTTGTACTCTACATAGGAGCAGATTTGAGTACGAGTTCTGGCTGATTATATCCCACCCAGTCCTTTCAACCTGTTGAAATACCTTTAAGTAGTCTGTCCAAACGTCTGTCTGGTCAGTGTGACTGAACATTCACACAAGACTGAAACCAACTGCTGCCAGCTTTGGAGTGTGGGTGTTCGTTGGGCGCAGTCTGAGCAGCTTAAGATGACTCAGCTGCTAGCATGACTGTGCACTCTTACGGTACAGAATATTTATTAAATCTGAGGCGCAAAATTTAATGTAACGTTATCTGGGTAAATACTGAAGAGGTAAATGAGCCCAGCTGCAGTTCATCTGATTAGCATAAAGAGCTAAATGAGAGACGAGTCGTCAGATACTGCCGCCTCGTCAAAATATGGCAGTTAAGCAACAATTAAAATGTGTGGCTAATGTTGTGAAACAGTCGCACTTTGTGGACTGGTAGCTGGACTAACCACTCTGGTCCGTACTGGACTTGACTTGAGCTACGGCCCCCCTGTAGTGCTTGAAGCAGCTCAGCATATTTAATGAAGCTGCTGGACTTTCTTGCAGTATTAAGGTTGTATCCACCTTGTTGAAATGCGCTTATTGTAAGTGGCTTTGTACAAAAGTTAAATAAATGTCATGTGATTCAACAGTTAGGAAAAAATAAGCAGGGAAAACATCAGCTTGCTGCTCTGTTGTCTTGTGAGCTCCGGTAAAAGAACTTTATAAGGCATCTAGTAATATACATGAAATGCACCCACAGTAAACCCCACAGCAACTTATCACTGTAAAATCAAACTAGATTTTTCATTGCCTTTAATATTGTGGATGAGCTGCAGTTTTCAGCCATTGTCCGTGTGTTGGTCGCCAGCTGTTGCGTTAAACAGCTGCAGCAGTGACCACGCCAGCACCGGTGTAATAAAGCCGAAACTTATTAACTGTTTCAGTGCATTTTCTCATCCCTCCCTACAGATTTCCACCCAGAAGGGCGTGACCTGACATTATTACTGCTAATTCTCTGCCTTGTCCACTCGTTCCCTCCTTCAGTTTCACATTCTCTGTCTCGCGCCCGCTCTCCTTTCCTTTCTCGCTCCACTTCTGTTTCTGTCGTCTCTCTCTCGCCTTCATTCTTTCATCGTCCTCGCAGACTCTATTTCCTGTGGTCTTTCACGGGTCACTTGTCTCATTCTCTTTACGGGTCACCTGGCTTTGCCTCAGCCGGCCAGGGGGAACAGACAAGAAAAAAAAACCCCCAGTGGATTCTGGGAGTTTCTTTAATTAGTTTGTACCAGTCTGCGCTGCCCTCCCAGTCACCCCACAACCACCACCAGTATCTTTCTCTAGTCATGTGGACTCAACATCTGGGGCAGACAACTCTGTAATTCGTTAACAAAACTGGAAGCCGCCGGAGTGATTAGGTTTGATGAGCTGTGAACAAAGAGGTGGGGAAGGAGCGTGAGACGGAGATGTGGACTAATGTGTCTCTTTGGATGGTCCGAATGTGAGAGAGATTTTTAAAAGAGCAAGTTACCTGAATTTGTGTCTGACAGACTAGGTGAGAGAAATCGAGAGGTATCGAGAAAACAGTATGGGAGTCAACAAGCCAATCACACAGACACGAGACGCCTGACAGAGTTCCTGTCCGCCGCGTGTGCTTATGTTTGAGGCCAAATCAAAGTATACGCAGTGATCCAAGTTAGGAGAGTTCATTTGTTGCATGTAAGGACTGTCTGTGTGAAGCATAACGTCGTCAACACCACACGGTGGCTGAGAACATTTACCATGGAACAGATCCTTAATGAAAAACACATCGCTCATAGGTTTCATTTACACCAGGGACGCTGGGGAAATGTCCCCACCACTTTTTTAATTTGTTAAAAAACCTTCTGAAATACAGCTCGCAGTTAAAAAAAATAATTTGCATCTTTACAAAGGTTTATTTGCATATTAAGAAAACATGCAATGCAAGGAAAATATAGAATAAACAAATGTGCATCGTCCAAAAAAAGTAACTTAAGCTTTAAAAAACAAGCCACTGATTATAAAATGACCCAAAAATGTGCAGCAACAGTCAGTAACTTTCTGTTACTTTCAGTAACAACTTCTTGACACAAGTTTTCCGTTCTCTCCCTGTGAACATGACAAAAGAGGAGGGAAGACTAAATCAGGCCTGCATGTGTGCTGCCTCAGCAGGGACGATGATACAGGAGAAAAGCTGATCTGCAGGAGAAACAGATCTGAAAGCAGCACAGAGTGAGAGCTGCACTGCACTTTATTATACACATTATAAATTCTATTATTTTTATATATTTTGAAATTTCACGTGCCACCTGAATTGTTTCCTTTTACATTAATAAAAATATTTCCACCTTAAATTGGTGCAGAAACGTTCACCAGAACGCAGGAAATTACGTGTTTAAAGATCAAAATTCCCTGGAGGAGGATGTTTTCATCTCATTCTTGTGAACCTAATATCGCCATGATGTCTCGCTAGTTGAGTGTCTCTTCACACCCCTAATCTGAGCCCCTCTGTCCCCACCACTGTTCAAGACAAAGGGACATGTACACATTAAGCAGTCCTGTGCTTAGCTGTTTTTCCAGCCTGGTATCATCAAAAGGCTGATTTCTTAAGTTTTTTTACATTTCCCGTGTCATTTCCCGCAGTTTAGACTGCATTGACTTTTATTGTGCAGAAACGTGCCGTTTTACGTCTACTGTCGCAGGTGAAATCAGCTTGTCTGGGATAAAACAGCCGGTTCTCATGTCAGGCGTCAGATATACACACAAGCGCATTTATTTTACACAAAATGTGCTAATAGGTAGAGTTAGCCTCCTTTGTGTTGCAACGCTATAGCAAACTGCAGCGTATCAGATACACGCAAAAACAACGTTTTGCGTACAATAGCCACGCTTTTGTTAAAGCGTGTATACGTGACGCCTGAGATGAGAACGGGTTGGATATAAATAGCCATGAAAGTCCGACACTAAGATGGTGGAGGGGTGGATAGTAAGTTCGGCGTTCGGTTCCCGAGTGAAACAATAATTACACGATGTTAGTTTTTGGTTTTTATTTACGTTACGTAAGTTACTATTCTAAATGGTTGTTAACGCAACGTTAGCTACATAGAGTTAGCTACTACGTTACGAAAGTTACCATGCTACATTGTTGCTAACATTAGCTACATAGCGTTAGCTAGGTTAAAATTTGAGATCTTGCCCATGTTGGTGCTTTAGGAAGTTCTAATATGAGGCTGTACTGTTAGCATGACTTGCTGGGTGACACAAGTTTGTTAAAACGGCAGGGACGGGGTAATTTGAGCGAAGAGACCTGCGGGAAGTTGAGCCAGATATATTACTGTGATTTAACATTGCATTCTTATGCATCAGTGAGCAGAAACCATCATGTCATGCTTCTATGAATGGAAGACGGGCTTCAACTGCTCTTGTGGGTTTGGACAGAGCAGCGGGAGAAAAACAGGAAGTCCATTCATCAGGACACACGTAGGACGGCTTCATTGAGATGAAACAACCAGGAGACACAGCTGCAATGTTTCACTAATGAATGCAATTAAACGTTGGGACCTGGCGTTTGAGTTTGCACGATGAAATGACATTGATGTCCTCGACCCCCAAGAGTCCACTTATTTGATTATTCCCCGTAACGCACCACATCCTACAATATATGCACATATTTTAGTTGGAGACCTCACTGTCATGTCCTCAGTTTAAAGACACCTCAAGTAAAAAGTGGCTGAGCTCACCCGCTCTCCCTCCTGCTAACCTTAACCATCATTAATTATATATGCACGTCGACCGGTTGACGGGCATGTTGACGGGTAGGGTTAACCTCCTTTGTGTTGCTTAGGTCTGAACAGCGTGAAATTATATTTCTGCACAACGCGAAAACCTTGAAATGCGTTGACATGGCACGCCAAAATGTCGTTAAGAGTGGTGTGCTATTTATACGCCATTCCGTGATGCTAGCTGCTACATGTTATGCTCAGTTAAGTTTCCAGTCCATGGAGGAAGAACGTTGCTTTGGTGCTGCTTTGCTAGCTGAGCCAGGCGGTGAAGAACTGTGGTTCAGATCAGTCTTTGCTGTTAGCCTGGTACTACCTAGCTCTGTTTCCTTCGTTGCTTGAAAGGGCAGACTGTGTGTCTAGCCGCGGGTGCTAACTAAGCTGGGTTGCAGGGATGTTAGGCAGGCTCTCGCGTCGCTACAGTAAGAAAGCGTTTGGCTCTGCTGTGTGCAGGCTACATGGCGGAGGAGACGGAGTTTAGTGGCTCAGTTTCAAATTAAAAGTTCAATTCAGGTCACAAATGAAGTCCCGGTGGTTCCAACACTCTTTAGCTGCTAAATATTCACAAGCTAATCTGTCTGTCTGCATCAGCTGTGACTTTATCTTTTTCCTCCTGCATAAAACCAAAGCAACGAGCTAACAGATGCTAAAGTGCTCCGCAGAGCTGAGAGGAACTGCAGAGTATAAGTGACCTCACGTTACCTGCAGTCGTATCATTTGATAGCAGGTGTTTTGCATCTGTACACTCGGCAGTTATGGTAAGTGATGTTGCAGGTTTGTGCTTTTCTGCAGAGAGGTCATTTCATCACACACCATTCACGCATGAACAAAATCCTGATAGATATTTGAGCAATGGCAGCTTTGTTCCGAAGTTCCTTATTGTAAACGGGTTCTGTTTCCGTTAGTTCTATCCAGAACCGGGCCTCAGTGCTGTGTGGTTGCCCTCTGTTACTTGCTAGTTTTGGTTGATTCAGCTGCTGCTGTTTCTTGTCATGGCAACTAAATATCAGTGAGTTGCTAATAATACCAGTGACCTCTGGCTCTGAGCAGAGCTGTAAGTGAGGGCACAGTTTTCCAAACTGAGGGCCGGACCGGGTCTCTGAGGATTTGGAGGTTTAATCAAGTTAAGTGAAATCTCACTCTGGAGAATCGCAGCTGTCTTTCAGGCAACGACAAACGCCACATACACTGTTGACTGTGCAACAGGTGTGACAGCTGCGTCACGTCAATACACAGCTGTAATCTACTGAACAACACACTCATTCAAGGCAACAGCAAGTGGTTTCCTTTTTCACAGTGTTGGATGCCAGGTCTACAAAATCATTTTATTTGCAATGCGGAACCCAAACCGACTGGAGGAAACTGAATCACACTTTAAGGACCATAACAGGGTTTTTACACCTCCTTGAAGGTGATTACGTCTGTGGGTGAAAAATTCCAAAGAAACTTCCGAACACTGTCTCACTTGCAAATATAAATTCATGAGCTGGCAACTACAGCTGAAACGATTCAACGACTAAATCGATTACGAAAATGCTCGATGCTTCGTTCATATAATCCATGTAACTGTACAGCGCAGTGTTTCCCACGGACATTTATTACTGTCGCACATCGCGCTTACGCTGTGAACATGACGTGATAATGATGCCGCTGTTTTCAAAGTGGAGGAAGAGAGAAAACGGCGAGGGACGAAGAATAAGGTGTCCAAAGTCTGGGATTATTTCAAGCTAAAGAAAACAACAACTCTGTAATGTTACCGTCCGTCCACCGTAAAACCAAGATGATGTCGCCTCGGCAACAGCACGACGGCGCCTGATCAGAAAGCGGCCGGTGTTCTGCCAGCGGACCACAGACAAGCTAACAGCAGCTTTAGCATTTAGCTGAAGTCATGACTGATTGTTGAGTTGAAGCCAAAGTAAGCCGCAGACCTCAGCTGAAAATGTGACCACGTGCGTTTGTTGTTTCCTTTTTGGGCTGTGACCTCACAGTCAGGAGGTAACTGGGTGTCGGGAGCTGCAGCTTTTAACTCCCCTCCAGCTCTCTGGAGCTCAGACGATCCCTGCTAGCTGCTGTGCTGATCCATCCTTTCAACTAGATTCTTTGTCTTTATAGTAACAAACAGCTGTTTCCTGTGCAGGATCGCTCATTTCCTGTTTCACATTTCACCTGTGTTTTCTTGACTAAACCTGGTTTGGAGACACAGCCGCTGTCAGCTCCTGTAGCGTGTGACCCCCTGTCCCCGATCAGTCACGTAGTGTGAACGCCACGACGACTTCAAGACTCCCGTCACAAGGCGGCAAGTCGTGTGAACGCCACGACGACTTCAAGACTCCCGTCACAAGGCGGCAAGTCGTGTGAACGCCACGACGACTTCAAGACTCCCGTCACAAGGCAGCAAGTCGTGTGAACGCCATTAGTTTAACTTGTGTAGCACTCTGGTGATGTTTGTGTTTGTAAAGCAGCTGTCTGGTTGTTGGTCTGATGTTTGCTGAATGACACACTGTGAATTTCCGAAAGAACCAATAAATATCTATCATCTATAACCATGCACAGCTGATCCCGTTACGGGGGGGGCACTGCTGCCAAGCAAAAGTACTTCTTAAATGAAGCATCGATGAATCGTTGAAATAATCTATAGAAGCTTTGAGTACTAAAATCATCATTAGCTGCAGCCCTACTGGCAACGTTTCAGTTCTAGACCTTTATCTTGTATAGGAGATGACTCGTTTGTCTGCACCAGTCCCCCCACTTCAATATGAGAAACGGTCATTTACATTCCCGTTACTATAGATCGAGCTAAATGCAACCCTCTCTGTGGTAGCAATAATGTCCCAGAGAGATTTCTGCATAATGAATGCAAACCAAAATAATAATAAAAAGCAATCGTAGACATGTTCTCAAATGTTGCCGGTACCTTTTTATATGTTAATAGATAAATAATAAACCTAACAAGAGGTTCAAAAGACAATAAATTCATACTTCATTAATTTGTGTTTAAATAAGAATAAAATTTATAGAAAAATAGAAAGAGTCAACACCATAAATATTACGTACAGACCTCCACATTATTATACAAGAACAAAAAAGCCCATCAGGGCCTCGACAGTTTCAAGCAGCATCAGTGCATTCACATATAAATGGCCACAGTCAACAGGCCACGATGCTTAATGGTCCAAGACTGTGTAGAGCTGCACTCCTCAGGTAAATAATCAGGAAAGGTGTTCAGAATTATTATAAAGAAAGTAATAAGAATGAATTCATCATTATGTCCCCTTGGAGCCAACGTTTGCAGAGGATAAATCCAGTGAGCCAGAGTACGTTTGTGGGGAAATCAGAAAATCTCAATGTATCTCCTCTCAGAAGGCAGCAGGGTGAACAGGCTGCGGCTGGGTGGCTTCTGTCCTTTAGTATCCTCCGGTCCCGGGCCGTGCACATGCCATGTTAGCGATGTTTCCGGTCAGGATGCTTTCTGTTGTGTCCAGATGAGTCAGGGTTAGACAGCCGACCGCTTTCTCTCCTCTGGATGAGCATATCGGGCACCGCAGCTCGCTGCACAGGAACGCTGTACTTCCACTGATGTGAGCGTCTTTGCACCCCCCGTGCTAAAGCTGAGGATCGGCCACACGGATCAACATGTCTGAATGTTGTCAACACTGAAAAGTGCTTAAAGCTCGTGGCCCAGTGGCGTTTCAAACATGAAACAGAGTGTTTTCCCAAGCTCAGCACTGCCAATTTGCCGTCACTGTTGAATTGTTTGCTGTTGAAATACGCTCCATTTTCAATTTACAGTTGAAATGTGTTTTGATTGCTTATTATTAGCATAATAATACAAGATTAAAACTGAATGAATTACGAGTCTGACAGCAACAGCGTCTGAAGGAGGGAAGAGCAGATATGGCTTTAATTTGTAGGACGCCAGCAGAATGGATAGCACGGCTTAGGGACGCACGGCGCCCCGTGTTTGTGCACAACTCATTTCATGCACGACACAGCCTGTTACATCAATTAAAAAGAACACATCAGACATACGCTATGGCGCTGTCTGTCTTCCATTCTGCAGCGTTCATTAAGCCACTGGAGGGAAAAAGGCTCATTATCGGGATGTTTACCTGCTAACTGCACACTGAACGTGCAGCCAAAGTGCATTGTGTCATTTTCTAAAATGAAAACAGAAAAACTGGAGACACTCGGTGCTGCTGAAGACATCGTGTTTCAATTAGAAGCCACGTGGTGGAGAACAGTGTGAACGGTTTGCTGTTATGTGAATGTGTCTGTTTAATTAATCATACATTACAGAAGTGTAGCTGTAGAAACAGTGATTTGCAGATTCAGTCTTATAAATTATAAAAATATATATATTTATATTGAAATGGATTGGATGGCAGGTGATCGATTTTCGCTGTTCTAGCTGTTTTCCCTCCAAAAACAGAGGTCCCTTGTGTCAACAGACACCATCTGGCAGCCGCCATCGTGGTGAGGTCGGCTGAGCCCATAAGTTTCCTTTCTGTCATCAGATTGAAGTAGAGAAGAAGAGTTTGCTTTGGCGGAGGCGGTCTTTATCAAGAGGTAGGATGTTCTGTTCTCAAGCTGTGGCCTGTAAAGCATGTGAGTGCATTAGGTCACAGGAATATTGACTGTTTTTATCAATATTTCAAGGTTTTGGGAGCTTTATGTTATTTGGAACGTGGTTGTGTGGAGAGAAGACTATATAAACAGTAAATATGGCCAAAACATGGACATTCACCTGCTATATTTATGAAATATTGTGGAATAACTGTTGTATATCAGTTTCTTTTCATCAGATTTACAGTTGTATTCCAGGTGTATCTTATGATGGTTTTGGTTGTTTATTGCATAAAAAATTGCTTTTTTCCCAGGCGATGTTGAAAATATAACTTTCAAAAAAAATCTCCATTTACTCTTTAAAAGAAAAATAAATGTTAATGCACAATGGATTTTTATTCCTTAGCTTCTGACCTTTCAAAGGAGACCAGAATTATGCATCTAGGCCTGATGGTTGAGGAGATATTACTGATTTATTTTGTGTTATTTTATGTGTTTCCTGGACATACGGGTATCAAGAGGTTGACTTACATAATTTAAGTCAACTAAGTAACGTTACTGTGACGTTTCACAACGTTAACTAGTTTTATTTTGAAAGTCTAACCTTACGTTGCATATTTATTATTGCTAACGTGACAGCAAAGCCCTTCACGTGCAGAATGACGCTAAAGGTTATGCAGGGCGTTAATGTATGAAGCCCGGGACGAGGATGGGTCGAGCCGGCTCAACTCAGATGATGTCTGTCAGCAGTCGGCGATGAACGATGTCATCGTCTGTCCGCCCAGACCCGCCGTCCACAAAACGCTGTCTTTGTTGTTACACTGTTGGTGGGGAGGTTCACTGTGTATCCTGCTAGCGGCGTGGCGCTGTGCTTTGAAGCGAGGCACTAAACTGTTTGCCGACTTAGATTTCAGAGTTATGCTTTCATCTGATGGATATTTATCTCCTCTGATCTGTGATCGCGTTCTTCACTCTTCACATGTTCTTCTCTCTGACACACAGAATTTATCCTCATTCCTTCTCTGTTTTTGGCCGTTTAAACACAAGATTTGACCTTTCTGTTGCCTTCAGGCACCAAATACAACAGGACAGCTGTAGAGGGGAGAGTAAAAAGTACCACGACTGATTAATTAACATGCAAATGGATTATTACTGTAACCCTGAACTCCAGTCCTGATCAGACTGCTCGGAGGGGAGGACGGACCGACACAAGTGACCCCACTTTGCCAAAACGCCCCGTCTGCTGGTTTCCATAAAACTCAGATGGCTCTCATAATGAGACACTTCCGGCTCTCGAACGTGTGGTCTCAAAGCGCGGTGCTGCCGGAGGGTCGGTGGAGCGGCGATGTTGTGGCAGCGCCTGGCTGGATACATGTCCCGTCCTCGCCGTGCTGCCGTCTCTCCTGCTTCGTTATCTTAGATCCTGTGTCTTATTTTTTGTTCTTCTTATCGTGACAACTTGCAAAGCATCACTGAAATTATCCCTCATCGAATCCTGCGAGTCCGTTCGTCAGCCACTTCAAACTAAGACTATTTTAATTAATTCAATGATGCAACTGTCTGACTCACCTAACCTTGTTCTACACAGGCAGTGGAGGAAAGTAAGGACATTTACACATTGCATACTGACCCTGAATAGTCGAAGATTCGATGCTTCGATGGGCGGAGCCTGATTCGACTTATGAAACGAGGATCACGCCATTTTGGCGTTATGGTTTTTTTTTGTCATATTATTAGTTTTCTCACAATAAGTTAATACACAGCCTGTTGCAATATAAATTTCAAAATATAATGCTGAAAAGACTGAAAAATGTGAAAAGAAAGACGCTTTTAATGTTTTTAAAGTGCGCGACTGAATCCAAAATTGTAACCCTTAAGGCTATTTGCTGAATAAAGGGACCTGTGTGGAGGCCGCGCGCTTTCTCCTCCCCAGCCAGACGGGGTGTTCTGAAGTTGTAGTTCACCTATGTGCTGGAAGTTAGCGGTGTAACAATGGAAAACAGTAGGGGAGAGATGCCATTTATTTTGAATATTGTTTTCTCCTGTTTTCTGGCCAGGGAGTCAGGTTAAGTATTTGTTGTTTTCTTTTGTATTTTACTTTGTTGTAGGATTTAGTTATTAATAATTCTGATTCTGCTATGTAAATCCAGACAGCCCTGTTCTGTACAAATATGAGGTACTTGAGTCTTTTCTAGGGACGGGGATCGTTAATTTTTATTGATATTGAGACTGCTTAAAGATCTGATTCTCTATCGATACCACTATCAATTATTATTTAGTGTTGGTTATTTGGTAAGACCAGACCCAGCGGGCCTGAGGTAGGCCTGCACGGTATGAGGAAAATATTTAATGTGCAATAACGTTATATATTGAGATGACATATCACTTGCGATAAATGAAGTGTACATTTTAACTGCCTGGTTGTTTTTAATTTAATATTTTAAATCCAGCTAAATGTTGTTTCTAGAGCAGCGACATTATTGTTTACAACAGCAAAGTAACTCAGTAACTTTATCTGACATCACAAGTAGTGATGACATCAGTCTGTATCAGTCCCTCCTCCTCTCTCGCTGGCTGCAGGTAACGTTACAGGTAGGAGGACGAGCGGCTGGTTTGTTTTTTAAACTACAGACCAGTCTGTGCTCCAGACAGGCAGCTTTCTATTTAGCTTGTTTTTAACATTTGGCTAATGCCGAGCTAGCGTTAGCTGTGCTTGTATAAAACATACAGGATGAGACGCTGAGGACAGAGATGATTAAATTAACCATTTCTACATGTTTAACGTTACGTTACAGACAGGTGGATTGATAAAGTACTGACTTTTTACTTGTGAAGGTTTTATTGCACGTACTTACAGTAACAAGCGCAGCGGTAATCAGCTAACGTTACAGTAGTTTGGAGCTAACTTAACCCTCACCGTGTTCCACCGCGACGGCGCCGGCAGACTGCAGCCTGATGATTTTCTTATCCATTGAATTTCAAATGAAATCACATTTGACGCTCGAGACATAACGTTACATCATAGAACCCCCAAGTCTCGATAGGAGTATCGATAAGCTAGAACCTTATTGATTTTCTCGATCCCCATCCCTAGTCTTTTCTTTTCATGCCACTTACTTCTACTCCACTACATCTCAGAAGGAAATATTTTGCTTTCGTTACTTCAGAAATGATGCTTTTTGCGTACAGAACATATAAAGTGTACTTATGTTTTATAAAGTGTTGTTTATAAAACATGTTGTTACAGCTGAAGAAATCATTAGTTGATTAATTCTGACTGATTAATTAGCAGATATCCTGGTAATCGGTTGCCATTTTTCCTGTAAAGCACCTTCTGGTTCAGCTTCTCCTCTGAATGACGTTTGTTAGTAACATTGAGCTTTGGGCTGCTGGTTGTGAAGGCGTCTCTTTGGGCTCTGGGTAACTGTGACGGCAGAATCTTTACAAACCAAACCAGTCAGTGGGCCGATGGAGGAAATAATCAGCAGACTGATCCAGAATGAAAAGAACCATCAGCTGCAGTCTGACACTAAACAGTTCAGAAAGAGCTGCAGCAGCAACATCCTGCTGCACATGAATGAGCAGGAAGAAGAATCTGAAGAGGAGATATTTTACTGCTTAGAGTATTTGTGCCGTGTGGTATTAGTACTTTTACTAAAGTAAAGCATCTGAATTCTTCCTCTGACTGAAACAGGCCTGTTGTATCCTGAAGTGTAGATTTTTCCCAAAACATGAATTCATTAATTTTAATTAGTTAATCCATCCATCTCTCTTTGTGCAGCTCTTAATGGGTTTTTAATGGGTGCTGTTGTTGGACACGATTCTCCCACAATGCAGTGCACACAGGAAATGGAGGAACAGCTCAGGATGATCTTGGGAAAACAAAAAAATAGCACATTTAATCCAAAGAACACATTTCTCTGTCTGACTGCCGTGTGGCGCTGCACGTATCATTTCCTGTTAGTATGATGCAGTGAAGTGTTGATTCTTTGTTTACTTGATGATAACACAATTTATTCTGATGACTAGTGACAGAATAAAGTGAATACGTCCCACTTTAAAGTGCAATATCAATAAAAAATTAATTCTCAAATGTAGCCACAGAGGTCGTCTGCTTTCAGAAAGGACATCTCTTTTATCAACATACTACTTCAACCGATTAGACAAAACAGCTTCCATGTCTCCTGAAACGTCAGTCACTGCTGGCTGGTTACAGAAACCAGCAAACACCAACACTGACAAATAAAGTGAAATCAAACCAGCAATTCAGTCTGACTGTCAGACTCACCTTGGTCTGTTTGGGTGCTTAAAACTGAGTTAAAAGACTTCCAGTGAAGCCGTGAAGAGGGAATGCCAACTTTAAAGAAGTCTTGACCCGGCTGGGAAACGGCCAGAATCAGTCCTTCACAGCGGCTCCTGTGAGCCTGAGAACCATCATATCTGCAAAACGTCAGATTTACCAAAATCTGCCTTCAAGTGAAACTCACGGCCGAGCACTGGTCCCCTGGGCCATGCAGCCTAATCAGCACTGAAATGACCCTGTAAACTTGCTGCAGCTAACTCACAGGCAACAAAGTCGCAGGCTTGTTTCTTCCCACATCCCTCAGAGCGCTCTGCAGAGGGGTCAGAGGTCAGCGGCCACCGTGAGCGATAACACCAGTGCAGGTGGAGATGGAGTGACTCCTGCAAGGACACTTTCACCAGTGTGAACATAATGCAATTGAAGTGGAAAGCTTCTGGCTGCTGGATGATCCTCTTAAACCAGCGGGCCACCCTGCTGCACATATTCCCCCCCACAGCTTGAAAACTCCGGTGAGGTATATAACACATAAAACACTCCCGCAATGCCCCAGATAGCCTGAATTAATAAGCTCAATACATTCCTGTCACACACTGTATAGTTGTCCCAATTTCAAAGAGGAGCAGAGTGTGTAATGTATATTGTAGAGTGTCTGGGGGCTATTTTTCACTGTCTGCTTCATAAAATCCAAACCTCAGAGACAGCTAGCGTGAAAGCCAGATTACCTGAGTGCTGCAGCGGCTGCATACACCTGCATACTGCACATTTACACACTCTGTCACACACGCAGAAATACATATACAGGCGCTGGTCATATAATTAGAATATCATCAAAAAGTTGATTTATTTCAGTAATTCCATTCAAAAAGTGAAACTTGTATAATGTATACATTCATTCCACACATTCCTTTTAATTTTCATGATTATAACTGACAACTAATGAAAACCAAATCCAAATCCGTATCTATAGAATATTGTGAAAAGGTTCAATATTGAAGACACCTGGTGCCACACTCTAATCAGCTAATTAACTCAAAACACCTGAAAAGGCCTTTAAATGGTCTCTCAGTCTAGTTCTACACAATCATGGGGAAGACCGCTGACTTGACAGCTGTCCAAAAGACGACCATTGACACCTTGCACAAGGAGGGCAAGACACAAAAGGTCATTGCTAAAGAGGCTGGCTGTTCACAGAGCTCTGTGTCCAAGCACATTAATAGAGAGGCGAAGGGAAGGAAAAGATGTGGTAGAAAAAAGTGTACAAGCAATAGGGATAACCGCACCCTGGAGAGGATTGTGAAACAAACCCCATTCAAAAATGTGGGGGAGATTCACAAAGAGTGGACTGCAGCTGGAGTCAATGAATACCAGTAAATTTTAGCACTTCATGCTTCCTGCTTCCTGCTGCTGACCAACTTTATGGAGACGCAGATTTCATTTTCCAACAGGACTTGGCACCTGCACACAGTGCCAAAGCTACCAGGACCTGGTTTAAGGACCGTGGTATCCCTGTTCTTAATTGGCCAGCAAACTGGCCTGACCTTAACCCTAATAGAAAATCTATGGGGTATTGTGAAGAGGAAGATGCGATACGCCAGACCCAACAATGCAGAAGAGCTGTAGGCCACTATCAGAGCAACCTGGGCTCTCATACCACCTGAGCAGTGCCACAGACTGATGGACTCCATGCCACGCCGCATTGCTGCAGTAATTCAGGCAAAAGGAGCCCCAACTAAGTACTGAGTGCTGTACATGCTCATACTTTTCATGTTCATACTTTTCAGTTGGCCAACATGTCTAAAAATCCTTTTTTTGTATTGGTCTTAAGGAATATTCTAATTTTCAGAGATACTGAATTTGGGATTTTCATTAGTTGTCAGTCTGTGTGGAATGAATGAATATAATATCCAAGTTTCACTTTTTGAATGGAATTACTGAAATAAATCAACTTTTTTATGATATTCTAATTATATGACCTGCACCTGTACAATATATACAGCATCTCACAAAAGTGAGTCCACCCCTCACATTGCTGTAAATATCATCTTTTCATGTTTCAACACTGAAGAAATGACACTTTGCTAAAATGTAAATTAGTGAGTCTACAGCTTGTATAACAGTGTAAATCTGCTGTCCCCTCAAAATAACACATCACACAGCCGTTAATGTCTAAACCGCTGGCAACAAAAGTGAGGACACCCCTAAGTGAAAATGTCCACATTGGGCCCAAAGAGTCAATATTCTGTGTGGCCACCATTATTTTCCAGCGCTGCCTTAACCCTCCTGGGCCTGGAGTTCAGCAGAGCTTCACAGGTTGCCTCTGGAGTCCTCTTCCACTCCTCCATGACGACATCACGGAGCTGGTGGATGTTAGAGACCTTGGGCTCCTCCACCTTCCGTTTGAGGAGCCCCACAGATGCTCAGTAGGGTTCAGGTCTGGAGACATGCTGGCCAGTCCGTCACCTTTACCCTCAGCTTCTTTAGCGAGGCGGCGGTCGTCTTGGAGGTGTGTGTTTGGGGTCGTTCTCATGTTGGAACGCTGCCCTGCGGCCCGGTCTCTGAAGGGAGGGGCTCTGCTTCAGTATGTCACAGTTCATGTTGGCATTCATGGTTCCCTCAATGAGCTGTAGCTCCACAGCACTCATGCAGCCCCAGACCAGGACACTCCCACCACCATGCTGGACTGTAGGCAGGACTCACTTGTCTTTGTGCTCCTCACCTGGTTGCCTCCACACACGCTTCACACCGTCTGAACCAAATAAGTTTATCTTGGTCTCAGGACGTGGTTCCAGTAATCCATGTCCGTAGTCTGCTTGTGTTCAGCAAACTGTTTGTGGGCTTTCTCACTCACGTTTGTTGCCAGCGGTTTAGACATTAACGGCTGTGTGATGTGTTATTTTGAGGGGACAGCAGATTTACACTGTTATACAAGCTGCACGTTCACTACTTTACACTGGAGCAAAGTGTCATTTCTTCAGTGTCGTCACATGAAAAGATAGAATCAGATATTTATAAAGATGTGAGGGGTGGACTCACTTTTGTGAGATACTGTACACTCGCACTACTGTGACAGCATTATACTGGACCACTGCAGAGGCCGTATGCACAAACACACTCGGCATACACTCAGTTAGAGATGGAGTTAAATCTACAGAAACTACACACACGTTGATGTACATAACAACCGGCCGGCCCCAGAAGGTCGATTTAATAGGCTTCAAGCTGAATAAGGGACTTTGTAAATTAACTTAATGTCAACAGTGCTGATTGGAGAATCTTTTATTTTTGACTCTGAGAATCACCATTTCCAGAAAATGGACACCAGCACAATTTCTTGTGCAAATTCGGATGCATGTGGGTGTGACCAGCTAAGCAGCTTTGCACAGTTCAAAGTGGAGGGGAAAAATGCTGAACCTGGATAATATATGATTAGGAGGAGAAATACAGAATCAGCATGCGGAGCTGGTGCGGGCTTCAGTATTGGCCAATCGCATCAGCTCCTCTCACCCCTGTAAAACCAATGGACAGTCGATTAGCTAATGAGCCGGGAGAAGAGTTCGGGCCGGCTGAGGAAAGTTTAACTTCTCTCTGGGATGCAGAGTCTGCACACACAAAAACCCATAATGCCTTTTGTTGTTGGGAGGTGATTCACTTTCTCACGAGTTGATACAGTCAGCCAGTGTAGCTTAGCACAAAGGTTGGGGGGTTGTGGTGGTGGGTTGATTAATTGGCAGCCGTTTTGTCAATTTTCCAGCTTTACAAATGTGAAGATTTGCTGCTTTTCCTTTTAATTTATTTTAATAGTTTGAATGTTTGTTAATAACGTTGAGGCTTGGACTGTTGGTCGGACAAAACAAACGCTAAGAAGGCGTCACTTTGGGCTCTGAGTAACTGTGAGGCATTTCTCTCTATTTTACAAACAAGCAACCAAGCAGCAGATGTATCCATAATGAAAAGCATTATGAACTGCGGTCTGATACTAAATGGTTCAAAATGAGCTCCAGCTCAACGACTACAGCAGTAAAACGCATGAGCAATAATACTCATGATGTAATATACAGTCATATGCAAAAGTTTAGGCACCCCTGACAATTTCCATGATTTTCATTTGTAAATAATTGGATGTTTGGATCAGCAATTTGATTTTGAGCTATCTAATAACTGAAATGAGGTTTAGTGGATGAACAGAAAATGTGCAAAATGCATCAAAACAAACAGAAATATCACATCGATATTTAGTTGAGCCTCCTTTAGCAGAAATAACGGCCTCTAGACGCTTCCTATAGCCTTTAATGAGTGTCTGGATTCTGGATTAAAGTATTTTGGACCTTTCCTCCTTGCAAAACATCTCCAGTTCCTGAAATAGCTCTTCTCATGATTGGATGCACCTGTCTATGAAGTTAAAGGCTAAATGAGCTCACCAGACCAATTGTTCCAGTTAATCAGTGCTAGCTAGTTACAGCTATTCAGCTCAACGAAATGAAAAGGGTGCCCACCTGTTTAATCTCACATTTTCTGTTCATCCAGTAAACCTCATTTCACTACTGAAACATTACTGTGTCTCTCACTTATTTGATAGTTCAAAATTAAATTGCTGATCCAAACACCCAATTATTTATAAATGAAAATCATGGAAATTGTCAGGGGTGCCTAAACGTTTGCATACCAACGTCACTTTTCTGCAGTCCACACTTATACTTTAAATACTTTCCTGATTATAGTTTTAATTAAGAAACATTTTCAATGCAGAACTTTTACTTGTAACAGAGTAGTTTTGCAGTGAGGTATTAGTACCACTGACTATGATGTTGTGTTGTGGGGGAGCAAAAACTCATGTTCCCCAATCATTCTGAATAAGGCCACATTGTAAAATACACATAAGAGCACTTGTTTCATGCTGCAGACTGTTTGAATGGAAGTCCTCTTGACTTCTTCCCGCTCCCTCCGAATCGTACCGTCTGTCCTGCGGCTTCAAATCATCAATCTTCCAGTCACAACAGAGTTTCTCTAACCTACTGGCTGTCGGCCCCTCCCCGTCCTGCACAGCAGCTTAATGGGAAAAAAGACTCGGTGTGCAGGATTTCATTTTCCTTCATCACCCTGCGCCCCTCGTATTCTCTGATTCTTTATGAATAATGCAGAGCAAAGGTGTTACTCTGAGGCCTTGTCAGGTTTTATCTGCTGTGTAGATCCAGGAATTACACTGTAGTCTGAGCTGCCCTCCTGTCAAGCAGACACAGAACAGGGTGTGCGTGCACGTGGGCTGGTTTGTGTGCGTTCATCGTAGTCTTTCTTTCCAGAATGATTCTGTTATTCCATTAACCTGTTGGAAACCCCCAGCTATTTGCCCCTATTTCCAGGAAAAACGCCTAAAATAACAAACCCAAAATATATCAGGAATAACTCCTCAACCATCAGGCAGGTCAGACGCTAAGGAATGTGAATCAACTGTAAATGGACCTATTTTTCTATTAAAGAGTAAAAGGAGATGAAATAAAGGAAAATATGATCTTTTCATCCTCGCCTGGTATAAAATCTATATTTTAACAGAAATATCACCATTAAACCATCATCCAACTCATTATAATGCAACTGAATATCTTCTAATACACCTAGAATACACCTGTAACTGTAATTTGGTGAAAAGAAACTGATTTACAACTGTGACTACACACATATTCCAGGTGAATGTCCAGGTTTTGGCCATATTTACTGTTTAAATGTTCACTTTTATTGGGAGTTATCTTCAAAACATTATTCCTCTCCACACAACCACGTTCCAAACAACATAAAGCTTCCAAAACATTGAAATATTGATAAAAACAGTGACTATTCATCACAATTCCTGTGACCAAAAGCACTTCCATGCTTTACAGGCCCACAGCTTGAGAACAGAACATCCAACTCTTTCTCTAGAAGATCTAGAAGGCAGCTTGTGCAGCCATGTACAGTGATTACAGAGCGATTTATGTTGTGATGCAAGTTCATTTAGATGCTCGGTGTTTGATGTGTGGATAAAAATGGTCGGTTTGAGATGCTAGCTGAGCCTCCTAGCTTCACCGAGGTGTATGGAATGCATAGGGGGACAAAATACTAGGATCAGACATGGATTTCACTTTTGCATTTCGCATGGAAATTGCGTGCTGCCCCCGGTACCATCGGTGTTATTGAAATTCACTTTCAATAAGCAGGCACGCCGAGGGCCCAGTTTGCGGGTCTTCAGAGGAAGTGTGTGGCTGCACAACACTCCCACCTTAAAGTTCAGTACAAACAGACCAGATCTCCCTCAGCTGTGTGCTCACCCTGGATGAATTGGATGTGATCCTTCGGTCTGTGCACCGTGTCCACGTGTCTCACGGTGAGGTGCAGGCTGAAAACTCATCTCCTCAATAAGTAGCTCATGTCAGCCTCTTCACACTGAATCACATCCCCTCTCCCTCCGCTGCTCGGCCTGATTCGCCTGCATCAGAACACTTTTACTTTTCTCTCAAACTTTTATTTTTACTCGCTCGCTCTTTCTGTTCGTATGATCAGTCAAGGGTGGCGGGACTTCTGTCAGGGCGTTATTGCCAGATCCGGCGTCACTGGTTGCTCGCAGTGCTGCTTAACAAGAGTGAGTTTTAATGATTTACTCTGGAGTCAGACTGTTACCTGGTGCTTCTAAATGAGGAAGGATGGAAGAGAGTCCCCCCCCCACACACCTCAGGATGAGCACCTCAGCGCATTTTGAAATGTGCAGCCAGGAGTGACCTAGATAAATATGCTGAATACCCCCCCCCCCCCCCCCCCCCCACTTAGGTCCATCAATTATTAATTCTTGCTGCTTCATCTGAAGGCCACAGACTCTCCCGTGTCCCCCATGTGAGTGTTTCAGAGCATAAACAATGGAAAAGGAAGCCTGATAAACCGTTTCATGTGGACCTGCAGGTCAGGCTGGTGGTGGCTTTAAAAAAAACAGAAGACGGTAACAAACATTTTATAGACTTTACTGCCAGAAAGTATATTCTTCTTTCAAGTGAGACAAACCTTCTTCCAAGACTTTATCCACACTCCATAAAGCCCATCAGAGCAGTTGCATGTGAGGCCTGTAGAACGTTGTGGAGCTCACTGCTGCATGCTGTGTTTACTCTGCCTGATTAAAATTGACCCAGTTCTGATTTTCTTTGTTATTTTTTCCGGCAGATTCCTGCTGAACATGCAAACCAAGCCCACAGGCACCAGTGCTGGAGGGGCAGTGAGCGGATTCTGGCCTGGTGGACACAGTAGAAAGTGCAGGTCATGTGATGTCCAGGGACTCTGATGTACTTTTTGACATCTATTAGATCTTGTACCATGAGGTTTAAATTAAAAAGGTCTGATTGAGGTGTGATGTTTGCCACCTGTGTGTACGGGCAGAGACACCAAGTCATCCTCTTATTTTCTGTTCTGAATGTTTCAAGTCTGTCTTAAAAGTTCAGGTGCGCACATGAAGATTTTCTACCAGCCTGGAGCATCATCGCCCTCCTTTGAGCTCTGTTTTTGGTTGGTAGCATCTCTCTGCTGTTTACTGCTGAGCTGTTACAGCACTGTGGGTTTATCAAAGCTGCTGCGGTTAAAAACTCTGCTGATGAGAGGGAACCAGAGCAGACACTGAAGGCTTCTTAGAGCTGAGTGGAACTGCAGCGCTGGTCATAATTCTCTGATTCTCAGGGTGAGTGTAAGCACGGGCGCAAGACATGGGCCTCACAGCACAGTACGTGGAAACGGTAGACCGCGTCATGATCGAGTAACGCTATGTGAGTCTCGTTTAAGGACATTCGAACGCACCGCTGAAGCTTGGCTGCGGGGTTTGAACCCGCGGCCTTGTGGTTACAGGAAGCAGCATCTGTCATGAGTGCAGGCTGAGGAGTGGACCCAGACGATACGAGAGGAGGCTGCAGTTCAGAAAATATTTATTAACACACAACTTAACTGAAACGGGCTTCCACGTCCAACAAAGGGAGCGCCAACAGAACCGAGAAAATAAAGTACTATCCAAAGGGGAGGATCCACAAACACGGAGACCACTCAACCAAGACGACAACGTGACAAAGACTGAACACAACTGAGGGCAATATATACACAGGCAAACGAGCAGGGAGGGAGTGCACAGGCTAATTAGGCACCGCAGACACACAGTGAAACCACAAGGTAACCAGGCAGGAAACTAATACAGACCAGAATAAACCGAAAGGACCACCAACACAAGCAGACACAGATCCATAAACCAAAGTACCAAACTAATGATCATGACGAAAATACACTAACTAACAGCAGGAACAGAGCTAGACAAGAACACCAGGCTCAGAAGATTACAAAATAAAACAGGAAGTACACGGGAACACACAAGGACAGATCTACCAAAGTAAAACACAAAACATGGAAAGACGGGGCAAAATCAGGGCCTGGACAGAGACCGGACCAAACAGGAGACAGGACTACACAAAAACATGGAGACACAAGACTAAGGACTAAGAGACAGACCAAAATAATAAAACGCAGAAGTACACAGACCAGGAAAAACACTCAACATGAACTAAAACGCAGGACTAAGAATTAAGATAAGAGACAAGACAGATACTAAAAACTTAAACATGCGAGCAACCAAAACCCTAAACATGACAAGATCAGAACTTATAGAAACACAGGACAGAACAGCATCTAACGAAGCATCTGTTTCACTGCTCAGGCCCGTCCCACCACCTCCTGCTGCGTTTCTTCTTCACCATGTAACAGCGGGAAATTCGCTCTTATCGTTCAACTTATCGTTTCCATAATGAACGGAAAGAAATTGAAAAATAAATGTGAAATAACGAGACAGATCAGTAATGACCTGCTGAACACATTTTCTACTGTAAAGGTTGGTATTTTTATATAGTTATGCGGGTGGGGGTGTGGGGGGGTGGACACTCCCTCAAAAAGACAGCGACACAGGTGGATTTACACCTCACTGGCTTTCACGCGAGTTGTTGCAGGAAGACGGAGGTGGGAACGAGGGCGAGGACTTTGTTGTGTACGCAGAGGACTCTTTTTTTTCCCTGACATTACTCCAACACGACAAACTCCTCTCTCCAGCTCTGACCCCACCGGCGTGATTTCAGCGTGAGAACAGTGCTTGAGCGAGACTTCAGTTTCCTGTTAAAAATAAAAAGGAGTCCGACACCGGGTGGAACAGTCTGACAAAACGAATTTAATCTTGGCGTCACTTTTCTCCTGTGAGTTTTATGGCTGCTCACCAAGTGTTCACACACAAAGCGATAACGCGAGTACACACAACCCTACAGCGATTTCTACAGCCGTATAAAACTAAAAAAAACATTTAGCTGTGATTTAATTGCAACAAACGGATCAAACTGATGCTGAAATAACCACAATAAGATGCAGGTTTGTTAAACATATGAACTGATACTTTGTCAGGTCTGTCAGGACGACAGTTGTTGTTGTTTTCTGAATGGAGTTCAGATCGATCACAGTAACGTACAACGATAAGTGGAATAAAGTTACGGACACATATTTTCTCCAAACATGCAGAATCGGTTGCGACTCATTTTAACAGCAACATATGTGGAAACGGGGCCCGGTGCGCACAGGTGCACCCAGTGGGGAAACATGTACACAGATCCATGCATATGATGTGCACGGATATAAACACACCAACAGATCGAGCGGGGTGAGATTTATTTGTGCCTTTGCAGTCCAGAGGCCCGCCCACTGAGGGTTGGCATGGCAGTATATTATCATGCTGTGACCTCATATCCTGTTTGTTGTTTTCTGTCTCCGCAGGCGTCTGAGGAAGACGCTCGGCGAGTTACTTTGACAAAGTCCTTGAAAATCAGCCCTACATGACGGCACCTGGCACCGGGGCCGGCTCTGACTCCGTCAACCCGAAGGTGAGAAAGCACGTTAAAAATGGAATTAGGGACTTGTTATCATTTTGGTTGACTGTGATTTTTACACAACGTATTTCAGTACCTGTCTATGACACGGGACAGTCTTCTCTTTGATTGGTCTTTATTTGACTAGTTTTACTTGTGCATGTAGAGCGTGCACGTTTTAGTGTGTGTGCCGTCATGTGGATAAATGTATAGGAGCAGCAAAAATAGGTTAGGAGGGTACACTGTCGCCTCCTGTGAACTGCCGCCTGCGCCGCTTCTGACCAGTGACGACAGCAGCGCCTCCGCGGAGGCTCACAGGAGAAGCAGCGTCAAGGGCGGAGAGGACGGATGTTATGGCTCAGCGTGGCCATGGTAACAAGAGAACAATGCAGGACCTAATTTCACTGGTAGTTTTACTGGAGTCTGCGGGGCTGTAATAGAACCCGCGGTCGCATCATTGGACTGGCTCATTATTTTTAATGTGCCTGTTACTGCTGGCCTGCTGCGGGGTCGGTGTATCTTTGACTTGTTAGTTTTTTATTCTTGTGTCCTTTGTGAGTGTCTGTCTGATGTGTTCCAGGTAGTCTGGGCTCATATTGAACCTCATATTAGTCTGAATTTAGATCAACAGTGTACAAGGAATGAAAAAACTGTCTGTCGGTCTCAAAACCCCAAACTTCAAACTGAACCTACTGAAGGCACACATCTTTAAAAACGGGTCACGGTTATGGGAAGCTGACTGCATTTATAAAGCGCTCGTCTCTAAGCACTTTACAGCATTCACTGGTGGCAGAGGCTGCCATGATAGGTGCAGACTGCTGGTTAGGGCTTCAGTGTCTTGCTTAAAGACACTTCAACACTCGGCCTCCTGAGCCATGCTGCCCAAACTGATTTCAAATGATCTGAGTGTGGAATCTGAGTGGTGCATAAGTGTTTCTGATTAAATATGAGCACTGTTTCAGTCTGTATGGATGGAGATTCAGTGATATGCAGCTATAAATGTTAACCATAAACGCACACTGAGAGAGGGAGTGGTTAAAATGAGACTGGCAATGGTAAAAGATACAAACGCAGCCTGTAAGAAGTTTCAAATGCCACATTCTGCAATTAAAATGCATGAAAATCTGAAATCACCATACCGACTCGCCGGGGAACAAGTTGGCCCGGCGGTAAAGAGGCTGAATGAAAATCAGATGGGCCGCTGGCTTGAGCCCGGGCATCAACTGGGAACACTCCAGCTGCGAGCTGAGGACCAGGAGGTGGCTGGCTGTACGTCTGGCGTGCCAGGCAACATTATTCAAGAGCCTTTGAGCAAAACCCTGAACTGCTCCAGGGGGCGCTGTAGGCCGGGTGTGTGTTCCCAGCAAACAACTAACAGTGTAATCTCAAAGATACAGGGAGAGATTTCCTCTTCCTTCCTTCACACTTCAGGCTATCGGAGAAAATGAAAACATAAACGGAATCTGTAGTTTCCAGACGCCGCTGTCAGTCATCATTAAACAAGACGTGTAAGAGGACGAGACGGTCGTGGTAAAACAAGTAGAGGAGTTTTTATCATGTGCAGAGACAAAGCGTCTTCAAACTGCTCTTTGTTGCTTGTTAAATAATGTAGGCCGCAGACGTCACATGCAAACAGGTCATGGCGCTGCGAACGTGTAGTACTGTGTGTGTGTGGTACATACATGACACAAAGCTGCTCTGTCCACGTGAGACGAGCTGCTCAGAGGCATCTTTCAGCCCATTTACACTAGACTAAGTAACTTCTAAGTAACTTCTTCTAGGAAGATTCATTCATTACTGTTGGTGTACCAAATACAGCACCACATGTAAACATACATTTACACTGAAAGAGAAAAGATGGAAGAAAATAATAAATATACAGGATCGCACAAAAGTGAGTACACCGCTCACAGTTGTGTAAATATTTGATTATCTTTTAATGTGACAACACTGAAGAAATGACACTTTACCAGGGTTTTTCCTGCATAGAGAAATTCTGCCTACAGTGCAGCAGGTGGTGGGAGCGTCCTGGTCTGGGGCTGCATGAGACCTGAACCCTACTGAGCATCTGTGGGGTGTCCTCAAACGGAAGGTGGAGGAGCGCAAGGTCTCTAACATCCACCAGCTCCGTGATGTCGTCGTGTTCTAAGCAGCCTGGATTGAACGCAGCAGGTGATGCATTATAACCACGGGTGACTTGAGACTTGACTTGGACTCAAGCTCAAACTTGTGAGCATCTCTGCGTTCCGTCAACAGGGACCGGGTTCCCACGCGTCCCGGAAAATCTTGTGTTGTCCTGAAATGCTTTCAACATTGTGTTGAGGCAGCATTGTGAACACCCCCCAGAGTCACATCACATGGTAGCACAGGCTGGATGACATTAATTCAGGTGACTCTTGAAACTCTGAATAATGTAAGTTGCATTCTCCTCCACAGGTAAATATTAGTCCCTGCTGGCTGGTTACTGTGGTCGCCTGTTCAGGCAACAGTGATTAAAATATAATTAATAAGAAAAGCACTTGCCAAGCACAGAACACAAAGGGGCAATACTATACAAAAAACAACATTAAAGCAAAGCATTAACACAAGGCAGTCAACAGTAAAAAGCAACAGTAATGGATTTCATAGATAAGTTATAATCAGACTCCTGTAGTGTATGACCTGATCCCTGTCGGTCATACCAGCTAGATCATCGCTGGAAAAATCCTGGAAAATAATCTCTAGAAAAGAGTGGGAACCCTGAGGGAGTTTTATTATATTTATATTCAATATAATGTGAGCTATAATACACATGGGGGGGGTGATCGAAATGAGACAGTGAAAGAGAGAGTGAAGATTCAATGATACTTAAAAAAACGAAAAGAGAGAGAGAGTGAAGGCAGACCAACAGTCAGTGGGGAAATTAAGGTGTCATGTTGATGTTTGGTTCATTTACAACTGTTGAATCTGGAGGAGCAGAGTGACAGAAAACAAGGCTCCAGGCCGTCTGTGCCATATGTTTTCTACCCGTAACCACAAACACACTCAGATCCCTGTGTGAAAACTTTCCTTCATGTCTGCAGTCCTGGAGATCTGAATAACAGTGGCATTGTCCCCATGAGAATGTTTTCCAGTTCTTCAGCGACCCTTCAAGCGAGTTTTGTATATTTGTTCATGTTTGTGTTTTGTTGTATGCTAAATGAATCCCCATCCTTCTGAAAATCTAAAAGATCTGAAAATGAATTAATTGAATCCACATTTTTGTAGCTTTGGAAGGATCTTCTGGGGGAAATCCAACACGGTGTTTATTCCCCGGCCAGTTACAGACTGTGTGAGGGAATACATGGAAAGCAGAGCGTGGGTAGTCAACCATAAAGAACCAATTTAAATCATAAAATATTGTATGAAACATAATGATGCTCAGTTTTTTTTAACCAACTGACATAACAAGGAAACATTTATGTTTTAAATGTCTTTGGTAAAATGTCTTTAATTTCTAAGAAGTTCATTAGCTGTGTTTTAGGAGGGAAAAACAGAGTTTAGGACAGGAGATAAACTTCTTGTGATAGACGTTCTGTTGATGTCTGAATAATGTTTCACCGCTGCAGCTGTAGTTCTCGGTGTGTCTCATGTGTTGAAGAAATAATGTGAGCCAGGTTCAGGTGTGATGAAGACAGTGTTGTTTGCTGAGCCTGGCTGAAGGGACAACGTGTGAACACATGGAATACCAACAGCAAACCTCAAGGACAACATCTTTTGTTCCCCTGTAGCGCATGCAGGTTTCCCTCTTAGGTCATCTTAACTGGCCTTAACCTGAACAACAAATCTGTCTGATGTTTAGACTCCAATGTGTTGCCTACGTCCATGTCCATGAGTTGCACTCTAATCCGTAGAGCCAGAAAGTTCTTGTAAATATTCTTGAAGATTCCCAGAGAACACCGGTATCTGCTCGCCTGATGCCTGGCCTACTATCTCCCTCATCGGTCTAACAGCTGTCTCCCTAAAAAGGACAGTTATAACCAGAGCTGGAAGCTTCAATGATCAGCTAATGACTCCAAGCTGATACCTGCCTTACCTTTCCTGTACCATCAATTAAGCCCCGAAGAAACATCTTTAACATCATGTGAGCAGGGCGCTTGCATGTACTTAACTAACAAACTGTATTGCACCTCACCTGGATGTTGGATGAAATGTGGCCAGTGACCATAATCCAGGCGGCATCCTGAGGACCTACACTGACACTGGATCATCTTGTACCTGATGATTTTCATCCTGCATTGACATTTGGTGCAAATGCAGGAAGTAACGTTCTCTACATGTAGCAATGTAGCATGGCGGACAGTAAGAGTGTGGAGGACTGGGTGGTGGATTAGAGTATGGTACATCTAACTTTTATGACCAATAATGGCGTCCGACCTCTGGATGGTTAAAAGATTCTGGAAATACCTTCACAATACCTGAATCTTCTTCTCAACCATTGGGGCTTTTCAAACATCTTAGGCTATATCCACACTGCTACGTTTTTGTAGTAGTTAAAATGATCTCCATCCACACCAGTTCAATTCAGTTTTATTTATATAGCGCCAAATCACAACAACAGTTATCTCACAGCGCTTTTCATAGATCAGAATCAATCTTCGTCTATGATAAAACGACTGGGAGTTATTCTGTTCTCTATTTTTATAAATGACTTGGGTAAGACATTCAAGCAAAAATACACTTCTATGCTGATGACACTGTCATTTATACACATGCTCCCTCCATAGCACAGGAGGTGCAAGCGTTTCAGACTGCATTTCAGTCATTACAAACTGCTCAGCCCAATTTAAATTTGGTTTTAAATCCTCAGAAAACAGTTTTCAAAAGTTCCCTTACAGTTGCTTGATAATCTTAGCATTTTTGATGGTGCGATCGTAAATCCGTTGAAAGTTTGCCCTCATACAAGCAAATTTTTATGCAATGTATATATTGCTTATCTAGTTAGGAAGCTCGAAGTGAGGATTGGCTTTTATTTTAGAAATAAATTTAGCTTTACTTTCAATTCCAAAAAAACTTTTCTGTCAGTGATTGATTGGTGACATATATGAACGCAGCCTCCTCCATCTTACGTAGCCTTGATTTAGTGTACCATGCATCTCCGTTTTGTTACAAATAAAGTCCCCTACTCACAAATTAGAAACTTGTATATCAATTGATAAATTTAAGAGCGTCAAACAAGGTGGCAAAGAGTTCTTGTCTGATGACAGAGTTGCATTTTCCAGGAGTGGAAAGTTGCAGACCTTGGTAATAATCTATCTATGAAATGAATCCGTGCAGCTACAACTCTGAAAGAGAAAATTAGACTGATGGGTACTCAGCATGTTCGTTTGAGACCAGTTTGTTTCTCGTTCTCATGAAGAGACTCCTGTAAGGTGCAGCATGTAGTTTTAGTTGCATTAACCTAAACAGAAATGGATGGATGGATTGTTTTGGAAGGCCCTGATAAATGAGACCGTCCAGTCAGTGCCGATGTTACGTTCCACAGAGTGAAAACAGCTCTGGCAGTAAGTGTTTATTGCCCTTGAGCGAGTTTTCCACCCACTTGCATCCATCTCCAATTAATTGTCTAGTTTATTTACACCTTGCTGTTGCAGCCAAATGAGGGTTTGCAATGAAGGGAATAAACGTTTCCCTCTCTACACCTTGAAATCACTGTCTTTCCACCTGGCTCACTCTCTCCTCTGTCTATAACTGTGTCTCTCTTTCTGTCCTCATTTCACTTTCACTCTCACTTCTTTTTACCCTTCGTCTCTGGAACGTTGAAATGAAAATAATTGGCGAGGTGTCTAAAATGCAAATTGTTTGGGTTAGCTAATTACCCCGACATATGCTGTTTGAAGTGTCACAGTTTTCTTTTTTTTTATCCTTTATTCTCTGAGTGTTATTTCCAGCTTAACGTACGGGACAGAAAACACAGAGCTGGTTTGGATTATCAGTTGAGAGGTTTGCCTGTTGCTGTGGCAGCTGTTGTGGCGTCTCATAATGGCACCTCATGCCTGACAGCTGACGGACAATACAAAACATCTGTGTCCTGCTTGTAATTAGACTGTTGTGAATTTATTCAGTGTGCGCTGCTTTTGTGTTAAGTTGCGTACATGAACATTTTGCTAAGCATCTTTATCAGCTCCACATTGCCAGCTAAGTGAAATCATCCACAATATCCAACTAACACCGGCTGCAAACTAGAGGATAACTGGGCTGATTTTAGGTCAGATTTGCCCTCCTGACAATCGGCGAGGCTGATCCGAAGTGATTACCGGCCTAACTAGTTCAAAATTAACTAGTTCAAAGAATGTCCCCTTTGAGCTACGTGGTGAACAAGTGATGACCTCTAATACTGTGGAAGAAAACAATGAAGTGCAACTCACCATAGACTTACTGTACACGTACAGAACAAAACAACGGCTGCGCATCTGAGTATGTTGTAGAGTCTCTCTGCTGTTACTGTCATTCTCTACTGTAGAGTTAAGTACAAACCCAAAGTATATTTCTGTGTGACTGTTTTCTTCCTAGCTCTACCACCCTCCTCCCCGTCTCTGCTAGGCCTACAGTAGCATCCTTCCTCACAGCACTGGGACTCCAAGACCAGGGGTGTGTGTATGTATGTATGTATATGTATGTGTGTATATATAAATAAATAAATAATATCATCTTACAGTGGTTGGGTTAAATAAATAACGTGGTTATAACAACCCATTGCCTGGGGAGGCGTCCTACCCATGGGTACTGGGTAAAGTTTACATCACTGCGTTGGTGCTGTATCGAGCCGGGCTGGGTCAGTTTTGACCCACTTTACTGTGTAATAATATTGATTTGTGCTGCTTTAATGTCTTGTTGACTTTAAGTTGACTTTTCATTTGGTTGTTTGTGCTAAGCAGTGCTTCTTCTCATGCCTCCTCTACTAGACCAACATCACAGTAAACTGTAGCCTGTGACTATAAAAACCATCCAAAAGAAATGAGAGCCTCTCCAGCGGCACACTTTGTAGAGGCTTTTTATCTGGAGGAGCTTTTCATCTGGGTAATGTGTTGCTGATGCTCGCTCCACTTTGTTGCTTTGAGATTGTCGCTTTCATTTTAAGAATGCTTTCCTTTTACTGGAATATTTGTTTGTATCTCCTGGAGATGTTTTTGCTCTTTTATTTGGTGGATCATCTTCAAAATTTCCATTTGAAGACCTAAAGTACACGGTTCACACCGAAGCTCCTGTCTGAAAGTTACACTTATTCAGTTCACATCTTTATTTCCTTTGTGTCCAGCTGAAGAATCCCCTTTATTGGAACGAGACACAATATCAGCTGGTCCTCTGTGGCTTTTGAGGGCCCCTTATTAAATCTTAAAACCTTAGTTTCACACGGTTCTTACAGAAATGAAGAAACATCTCTGAGTTATTTGAAGACAACCAAAGCAGGAGGTAGTTAATGATCTCATTAAGTCGTCTTTGGACACACTAAATAAAGAAAATGTTGCTTCCAAAAGGTGAAACCACTTTTTCATCTCTTGGTTCTCAAACCTTAGATTTTTCTTATCCTCTTGCTTTAAACCACAGGCCCCTGGACTCCGACTCCAACTCCGGCCCCAAGAGTCCTACAGTTAATGTCCGTGAGCTGAGGCAGCCCATTTAATGGACTGAGGTGTGATTACATCCTGGAGAGCTTAATTTAGATAGCAGCCAAGTGATCCTCCACGCCTGCTGGGGGCCTGTTATTAAATCTATGCAGGAATCAATGTAGGAGAGTCCACTGCTCCAACAAAGCAACATGATTTATAATGTGTTTGGGTAATCTATCGATTTTTAATGTGGTGGAAGCCATCGATGTTGTTTTTCCTATTAGATGAGAGTAAACACAGCTAGCCATGAGTAATGGGTTGTGACCTCCCTCTTCCTCCTCCACATGTGCACACACACACACACACACACACTCTTAATGTAATATGTTCACACACTTACAGTGCAGCAGAAATGCAGTGAGTTCAGGTAACTTGTTGGCAGCGGCGGGTGAAACCGTCAGGCCGTCTGTCACTTTGTTGGACAGGAAAAATGCACAGAGGAAAGTCCTGGAGTGATGTTTGCGCATTGTGGCAGTCAGCTCAGGGAAAATCTGTGGTGGCGTTTGAAACTAAACTCACCAGTCCAGAAGAGGCCCTGCAGCAGCACAGGCCAGACTACGAGAGGGAACAGTTGGAGAATCTCTAAGCTTGTCTATCAGAAACGAGAGGCATCAGTTTCAGTACAAAAATAAAACCAAGTGAGTATTTTCTGTTTGCTTGCTGGGATCCAGAAGAGGAGGTCTTTGTTGATGCGGACTCTTGTGGAGGTCTTAACTGACATAAAGGGTGTTTCTCAAAACCAAGAATACAAAGAACAGACTTATGTTCTCGGCTAGAACGTTCTTGCCAGAATGAACTTGCGATGTCACGAGCACACAGAACGCTGTTGACAGTTTGAGATGATGCGTTCATGCTGATATTGCGCAATCCCCCCCAGCACAGAGGCGGCCTGCGGAGCTTTTAAGTTAAAACTAGGGCTGGCCGAGGTAACGCGTTATCGCACATATCCACGTACGTGTTAGACATGATTCTGTGAACACGTGTTGAACACAGAGGGGAAAATGGCTTCATGTGCTCTCTACATGTTCCTGAATACGCAGCTTCACAACAGACTTGTCACTTGCGGCCCGATTGCTGTTTTGATCGTGTCACACACTTTCTGCCACAAAGGTCTTTTAAAATAACTCATTTCCTGACGCACATCCAAGTACAGTCGTTTGGAAATATCTTTCATATAAGGCAACGACAGATCCCACATGTGCTTAGGACACTTAATCCACACGTCTTAACGAGTAGGACACGTCTTCACATTTAAGATACACTTTAAAATGATTGTAGATTTACAGTAAATTACTGGCTACTAGTTACATTACTTTCACAGTATGTTTACTGTATCATTTTACAGTACATTGTTGGGAAATGACAGCTGTATACTGTGATTAAGCAGTATGCATACAACACTGCAATACCACTGAAATGTGCTATAAATTCACACTTAAAATCTGTACAATACTTTAGATTTGACTCTTTCACAATTTTTATCTGTTCAATAAACCCATTATTACCCTAAATATTTGAAAAATAGATTAAATTCAAATAAACACAAATCCATGATCTATTTTACACATTTATTTTGCAGTTTAAATAAACTTTGCAGGACAGGCAACTACTGCATTAATGTAATGAACCTTTTATACATCTTTTTTAAAAAATTAAGAAGTTGAAGTAACACTATTTAAAGACGTTTAATTGTCATGAGAATTTCTCAAAAATGTTTGACATTATATAGACTAAACAGTTAATTGATTAATCGAGCAGATTAACTGGTAATTAAACGGTTTGCTGCGGCCCTACTTTATAAAAGAATTTGCATTTGTTTTTCTACCACACAACTGAATTTTAAAGACATTTTCACCTCCAGTTTAACATAAATTAATTCAAAAACAGAACGGTGAAATATTAAAATACACAATACCGTAATCCTTCAACTCGCGCTGTACGCATGTCTTGGCTTTCACAGTATCTACTGTGACATCCACTCAGAGTCAATGAGCTTCCTGATTAGTGGACACATTTGCTGGTTGATTTGTCCTCGCTGTCTCTTTGATATCGTGCCCGTCTCTGGATTAATACCCAAAAAGAACCTATAAACAAAAACACGGAAGGAAAGCAGTTAGTTTCATTCAGGTGTCATTTCCCAAACAGTCCCCCCAGCTTTCAGTGGCTCACTGCTGTTGTATGACAGAGCTAAAATTAAGTTAGTCTGTCTGGACCAGGTGACATTACTGTGGTTCAGTTAAAAAGCAACCATTTAAAATAACAGTAACTGAAAACCATTTTCAGTACAAACACTTCAATCAACAAAGTGCATGTGTGTGATTTACCTTGGCAGAGTAGCCTGAGCGGTACTATTCAATTTCAATTCAATTTTATTTATATAGCGCCAAATCACAACAACAGTTATCTCACAGCGCTTTTCATAAAAGAGCAGGTCTAGACCGAACTCTGTGATGATATTTACAGAAGCCCAACAGTTCCCACCAAGAGCAGCACTAGGAGACAGAGGCAAGGAAAAACTTCCTTTAAGAAGCAGAAACCTCGAGTAGAACCATGACTCAGGGTGGGCGACCATCTGCCTCGACCGGTTGGGGTGAAGGAGAGAGAGAGAGAGAGAGGGAGAGAGAGAGAGAGAGAGATATTTATAGTAGTTGTTAATGATAACAGTCGTAATGACAGTCGTGATTATAATAACAATAATAATAATAGGACTAGCAACAATAGTCGTTGCAGCAGAGGGTGTCGAGCAGGAACACGGGGGCAGCAGGTGACCCGCAACCACAGATCCAGACTCCACAGCTCCAGAGCCAGAAACACCTGCAGGAAGTGATAGGAGGAGAGAGGAGAGAGACGAGAAAGCACAAGACTACCAGAAAGGGGAGAAGTTGTGTTAGTAACATGCAATAATGGGATGAGGTTGCATACAGAGGGAGAGAAAGTAGAGGAGAGAGGAGCTCAGTGCATCATGGGAAATCCCCCGGCAGTCTAGGCCTATAGCAGCATAACTAGCCTGTGCCACTGACAGAGAGGGGCACGTAATGCATGCACTGGGGGCTAGATAGGGTGGTAGGGGGTAGGCTACCCCCCGACTGGGCAAAGTGCAAAACATCCTGTCATTCTGTCATAGGTGCCAAGGCGTGGCCTTGTGAGGGGAAAACCAATAATGAACCCTTTTAGAGGTTAAAGTTAAGTTAAAACCAGCGTCTGTTAATTTGTTGTTAAAAACATTAGCGTGCTAAAACCTACCAAGAGTAAAGTTAACGTTAACCGCTAACTAACTTAACTAATGTCTTATGCCAACTCCTCTACAAAAAAAGTTAGCAACAGAACGTACAACTAGTTATTTGGTTAATACGGTTAAAATAACATGCACTGCTTTATCAAAAAACCCAGTCATTTAGTTGACAAAACGAGACATTTCTACACTTACCGTAACTACCGACACGGGATGAGAGAGGTGGGAAAGCTCTGAATGACGCAGCTCAAAGTCTGTATTCAGCCGTTTCCTGTAACAACCCCGCCTACATTAATTTCACAATAAAATTCTGAACACGGTATAATATTGTGAAATATCACAGTAAAAGTGTGTGAAATGATAATACTGTAATTTACTGTCTTTACATTCAGGACAGGTCTTTAAATTCAGGACAGGTCTTTACATTCAGGACAGGTCTTTACATTCAGGACAGGTCTTTACATTCAGGACAGGTCTTTAAATTCAGGACAGGTCTTTACATTCAGGACAGGTCTTTAAATTCAGGACAGGTCTTTACATTTATAACACGTCTTTACATTAAGGACAGGTCTTTACATTCAGGACAAGTCTTTACATTTATAACAAGTCTTTACATTCAGGACAGGTCTTTAAATTCAGGACAGGTCTTTACATTTATAACAAGTCTTTACATTTAGGACACGTCTTTACATTAAAGACACGTCTTTACATTCAGGACAGGTCTTTACATTTATAACAAGTCTTTAAATTTAGGACAGGTCTTTAAATTCAGGACAGGTCTTTAAATTCAGGACAGGTCTTTAAATTCAGGACAGGTCTTTACATTCAGGACAGGTCTTTACATTTATAACACGTCTTTACATTAAAGACACGTCTTTACATTTATGACACGTCTTTACATTTAGGACAGGTCTTTACATTCAGGACAGGTCTTTACATTTATAACACGTCTTTACATTAAAGACACGTCTTTACATTTATAACACGTCTTTACATTTAGGACAGGTCTTTACATTCAGGACAGGTCTTTACATTAAAGACACGTCTTTACATTTATAACACGTCTTTACATTTAGGACAGGTCTTTACATTTATAACACGTCTTTACATTAAAGACACGTCTTTACATTTATAACACGTCTTTACATTAAAGACACGTCTTTACATTTATAACACGTCTTTACATTTAGGACAGGTCTTTACATTCAGGACAGGTCTTTACATTTATAACATGTCTTTACATTAAAGACACGTCTTTACATTTATAACACGTCTTTACATTAAAGACACGTCTTTACATTCAGGACACGTCTTTACATTAAAGACACGTCTTTACATTCAGGACAGGTCTTTAAATTCAGGACAGGTCTTTACATTCAGGACAGGTCTTTACATTCAGGACAGGTCTTTACATTCAGGACAGGTCTTTACATTTATAACAAGTCTTTACATTTAGGACAGGTCTTTACATTCAGGACAGGTCTTTAAATTCAGGACAGGTCTTTACATTTATAACACGTCTTTACATTAAAGACACGTCTTTACATTAAAGACACGTCTTTACATTAAAGACACGTCTTTACATTTAGGACAGGTCTTTACATTCAGGACAGGTCTTTACATTTATAACAAGTCTTTACATTTAGGACAGGTCTTTAAATTCAGGACAGGTCTTTAAATTCAGGACAGGTCTTTACATTTAGGACAGGTCTTTACATTTAGGACAGGTCTTTACATTCAGGACAGGTCTTTACATTTATAACACGTCTTTACATTAAAGACACGTCTTTACATTCAGGACAGGTCTTTACATTAAAGACACGTCTTTACATTTATAACACGTCTTTACATTTAGGACAGGTCTTTACATTTATGACACGTCTTTACATTCAGGACAGGTCTTTACATTCAGGACAGGTCTTTACATTAAAGACACGTCTTTACATTTATAACACGTCTTTACATTTAGGACAGGTCTTTACATTCAGGACAGGTCTTTACATTAAAGACACGTCTTTACATTCAGGACAGGTCTTTACATTCAGGACAGGTCTTTACATTAAAGACACGTCTTTACATTTATAACACGTCTTTACATTTAGGACAGGTCTTTACATTCAGGACAGGTCTTTACATTTATAACACGTCTTTACATTAAAGACACGTCTTTACATTTATAACACGTCTTTACATTAAAGACACGTCTTTACATTCAGGACAGGTCTTTACATTAAAGACACGTCTTTACATTTATAACACGTCTTTACATTTAGGACAGGTCTTTACATTCAGGACAGGTCTTTACATTAAAGACACGTCTTTACATTTAGGACAGGTCTTTACATTCAGGACAGGTCTTTACATTAAAGACACGTCTTTACATTAAAGACACGTCTTTACATTTATAACACGTCTTTACATTAAAGACACGTCTTTACATTTAGGACAGGTCTTTACATTAAAGACACGTCTTTACATTCAGGACAGGTCTTTACATTCAGGACAGGTCTTTACATTCAGGACACGTCTTTACAATCGGGACAGGTCTTGAACAATCAAATGTGAAATGTCACTTTGGAAGCAGTCATTTCCGGGTTAATGGCAGATGAAAAGGTGAAACAAAAGAATCTGAAAACACTGCAGTTCAGAGGTTCTTCACACTGACTGTGCAGCCGGTCCTTCCTCTCCTGCAGGTAGAACGTACAGCGTCAGCTTGATAAGGCGGCTCGAAACCATAAGAGGCACGAGGCCGTTACATTGCGGGGACAATTTCCCAGCTGTCTGTTTGCTGTATTGGCCGGCGTTGGACTGCCTGTCAGCTACTCATTTAGACCACACCGGCCACTGGAAGGTAAGGACATGACGGCGGCGCTGGATTTTTTCCAATACCGACTTTCAATTCTCTCTTCCCCTGCTATCTAAAGTGGGAGATCCCTCTGAGGAGAATGAGATGAGACAGTTTGTTTGTGTGGTCAGGAAGGGGGAGAGAGAGAGTGATGGCTGGATGTCTGATTTGGAGGCTCCTTCTCTGTTTGATTGGGTATCTGCTGTGTGTGTGTGGCCTCTCTTTGATTGGCTGTCTGTCACTCTGTTTGTGTTTGATATTGTTTGGCTGGGAGGGTGAATTTCCGGTTATGAGGCTTTCTTTTCACCCGCCTGTCATCGCTGCATGTCTGCACTGCCGACGATTTACGATGATGCAACAAAACATTTTAATGCACAACATACAAGCTGCAGCCCCCCTGAAAGTGAACCTGTGATGCATTCAGGTGTTCCTCGGCAATTTGTAAATCACTTCCAGGTTTATCAGTAGGGAGATCCTTGAAGTGGAAACTGGGACTCATGAACCATTTGACTTCATCATTTGACTTCTGGCTGTTTTTTCTGTATCATCCTGTGATTAACAACAACAGAGACAACAAACAACAACATATATTTTTATAGCACCTTTCAAGGGACCCAAGCACGCTTTGCACATAACTAGAGACACAACCACCAAAAGAACAACAAAAGGAGGTCATTCTAGATTAGATGCTTTGGTGAAGAGGTGGGTTTGTAGCAGATTATTGAAAGTGTCCAGAGAGGGAGCGTTGCAGATCTCTGTGGGGATGGAGATCCAGAGGGTGGGGGCTGCGACGCTAAAGCCTCTGTCCCAAAATGTCTGCAGTCTGGGTTGGTGGACTGAGAGCAGGCCCTTGTCGGTGCACTGCAGGTTCCGTGAGGGGGTGAAGTGTGGAGAAGGACCAGTAGTTACAGAGGGACATGGAGGGATTTATAGGTGAGGAGGAGGATTTTGTAGGTGATGCGGGATTTGACCGGGACCCAGTAAAGCTGAGTAAGGATTTGAGTGATGTGCTGCCACCGCCTAGTGTGAGCAAGAACCCGGGCAGCAGAGTTCTGCACACACTGTAGCCTGCCCAGGACCTCGCTGGGTACCCCGTACAGGACACCGTTGCAGTAGTCAAAGCGGGATGAGAGAGTCTGCAACAGAGTGTGAGAGTGAATGTCGAAGTCTGGAGATGTTCTGAGGGGAGGAGGTAGAAGGCAGACTTGGTAATGAGTGTGACCTGTGACTGACACGTCTAATTATGTTCGTATCCATGCCACTTGTGTGGACGCTGAGTAAATGCGTCATGTGGCTGTAGTTTACAGTTTACGGTGATACTGAGGGCCATTGTATCGGACTGCTCCGATGTCTTATGTTAAACCACACAGCCAGGGCAGCGCAGCCGTTTTTCTCTTGTAGAATAGATAAGTAAAGACGTAGTAGAATATAAATGTTCTAGAAGATAAGGCTGCAAAAATGGGAGAATAAGGCAGGATTTTGGGGAGTGCATTGTAATTGGGCGGACCCACAATTATGGATCATGTTCAGAAATGTGGATTTTGGAAAAGAGCTACAGTGTTTAACAGGGGAAATATGTGTCATCAAAAACTTCTTCTTCCAGCTGGGATACGTCTGCTTCTTATTTATGGTTCTGCTGGATTGATTCTGAAATTGCCTTTTAAATTAGAGTAACTAATTTAATGTGTACCATGCTGATGGCTGGGGTTCAGGTTTGGCCTTTGCTTTGCTTTAGTCTGGACGACAGCTCGCAGCTTTTATTTCCACAAGATCCACATCTGTGTTGAAAGATGAGAAGCACCCCCCTCCCCAAAAACACCTCTATTTCACATTCCAGGAGAACAAAGGATGGAGTGATGGATCTATATAAATGTGACACTTTTAATCTGGAGCTGTCTGACGTCCTCCTAACTCAAACAGACCGGAGCAGCGAGAGGAGCTGTGACACATGCACAGGCGTGGATTACTTTACACTTCTTCAGTGGCTCTTTTCAGGACAGTCATGTCTGCGGGCGTGGTGTTAGTGCCAGCCAAGGAAGCTGCCATGACACCCAGACCGGGACTGAGGTCTATTGTGGTCCTGCTGGTCCTGTCCCAAAACCTTTTCATACTATTAAAGGACCAGTTCCACGGTGTGGGAGATACATTCTCACTCCTAACTGGTCTCAAATGGACGCTTGGTCAAGACCCCTTGGCGTCGCTTTTTAACGCCCTGGGCACCCTTTAGCGTTGTTTTTGGACGTGTAGGGCTCCGCGGTCAAGTTTTATAATAATGAACATCAGATTAGAGTTTCAAAATAAAACAGGTGGTTAACATTGTGAAACGCCGCAATTTGGTTAGGTTTAGGATAAGATGTCACGTGACGTAACTTACCCAACATACAGTTACGTTATTTAATAAATAAAAACATTCGTTGTTGACTTTATGTTCCACACGGGAAACGAACACCTCCTCCGGTTTCTAGTCCTGTAACTGACTCTAAGGAAAATCTTAAAGCTCCTCCAACCAGTTTTAACCGCCGTCTTTGGTTAATGTTCTTTCTCAAACAGAGAATTGGGGTGTGGTTAATAGTCGGACGTAATACATTACCATGACAACCAAACACTGACGGGCTGGAGTGTTCGTTAACGATATGCTGTGTTAACATCACTACACTTTACTGTCTGGCAGGAGTAGCCGTTACTTCCCCATGATAGAAACTAATGTGCGCGTATCAGCTGCAGTCGATGGTCCTGTCACGCACTGCACACGGTAACGCTTACTTTACCGTGGGGGTGTGGTGGGTGCCTCCGCCGCTGCATTGGTAAAATAGCCGTCAGTAAAATGCGTGTTGCAGACTGTATATAAGACGGCAGCAGGTGAAAGTGGGAGGCATTTTCTGTCATCTGTTATCCAACACCGCACGCACAGATGCCATAATGAAAATTAACAGCACACTAAACCAAGAGGAGGAAAACAAAAAGTAAAATGAAGACCCTCTGTTAGCCTACTTTCTGCAATAAATATGCTAGCTAACAAAACCTGGCCAACTACAACTTAGCTAACTACACCTGGCCAACTACAACTTAGCTAACTACACCTGGCCAACTACAACTTAGCTAACTACACCTGGCCAACTACAACTTAGCTAACAACACCTGGCCAACTACAACTTAGCTAACTACACCTGGCCAACTACAACTTAGCTAACTACACCTGGCCAACTACAACTTAGCTAACTACACCTGGCCAACTACAACTTAGCTAACTACACCTGGCCAACTACAACTTAGCTAACTACACCTGGCCAACTACAACTTAGCTAACTACACCTGGCCAACTACAACTTAGCTAACAACACCTGGCCAACTACAACTTGGCTACCAACACCTGGCCAACTACAATTTAGCTAACTACACCTGGCCAACTACAACTTAGCTAACTACACCTGGCCAACTACAACTTAGCTAACAACACCTGGCCAACTACAACTTAGCTAACTACACCTGGCCAACTACAACTTAGCTAACTACACCTGGCCAACTACAACTTAGCTAACTACACCTGGCCAACTATAACTTAGCTAACTTAGCTTACCAAACTAGAAAGACAAACCAACAATCAGACACAGCGAGACATACCTGCTGTAAGTTCTAAGTAAATGACATGATAAATTGGTTAGCTGGCTCACAACGATGTTTATCGGTTTGATGCTCTGACTTAACGAGGCATGACAGTGCGCCTGCGCAAGCTTATGGAATTACTATAGTCATACATCACCACCCCGTCTTAATAACTAAGCAACTTTTGAGCTTTTCAATTTATTTGTCAAAATATTTGGCGAACTATGTGGGTAATTGACATTGTGAGGACTCAGAAAAATATGAAATATCATAGAAATGTAAAAATACACTGGAGGGGGGCTTTAAGATAACCGCTTCAGAATTTTATTAGTTTCCTCTTTTATGAGTCTTTTACTTTGGCGCCTTTTTGGCGAACGGTAATTTTGCATCTAAAAAGGGGGCTGGTTTCTGAGATGCACGCACAAAAGTAAAGAGGAAAACACATGTCGCTCTTAAAAAGGATGATTAAGCACCTAGCTGGAACGGGAACAAGGTATTGTGTGTTTGATTTGTTGTTCCAGGCACTTGAAACATTGGGGGCTTCGTCCAGCTCAGAAATCTTTCATGTTTTCACTCCACCCCCCATTGCCGCCTACCCAAAGTACATCTATAAAGCAACAGTATATAGCCTACATTTATTATGATTTTTATTATTACTACTGACAATAATTAACCATGTTTTCTCATTTACTTTAATCCCAGCTGAGTGTACAGACATGCAGACATGTCATGACTGAAGTAGCCTAAAGTCTTTTTAAATGTGCATGTGGCACGTTTTCACCTCAATGATAAATTAGCTTAATTAATCTGAATTCAGTTAAAAAATATTTATTGATTAAATATTCGATAGGGGGGTCTGGAGGTCCTCCTCCAGAAGATTTTGAGCATTAAACACTTAACTTCCTGAATTCTGGAGACGTTTTCTGCACCAATTTATGGTGAAATGTCTTTGTTTTTATAAAGGGAAGGACAAAATTCAGGCGGCAGGTGACAGAATATAAAAATATAGAATGTAATACAGTAATCAGCAGCTTGTTCTTTTTTTTATGCTTTTATCAATATAATCGGTTATTTTTGTGCATTTGGCAATTTTTTTTTGTATAGGCCTACGCTTTATGGGCCGATCGTTGGTCCATTTTTTAAAAAGAGTTAGGCCTGTAGAAATAAATAATGTGACTTGTAGCCTACTGGATGAGACGAGCGCACTGCTCTTCATCAGAGGAAGAAAACCGAAACTGAAAACACTCGAGATCAGACGGAACTTCAGCATCCTGGAGCAGAGAGACAGTCAAACAGAGCAAAGTGTCTCAGAGACAGCAGGACACAGAGCGACAGGTGTCTGTGTCGCGGTCAGGTGTCATGATATTCTCTCACTACTTTGCGGCGACTGTCAACCGTTTGTGCAGCAAATACACTGACCGACAACATTTATATTTAAATGTACTGATTACAATTTTGCTGGGGACAATTCAGAAGTGGCGGAGAAGCCCTGAAGCTGTGAGCCATGCTCTCAAACTTCAAACAAAATGTAGCGATATTATTGCGAGTAGCCTCTTTGAAGACCTGCGAGACAGGCTGCGTCATGAGGATTACTGCATATTAACATGGAAAATATTTTGTTGCGGCTGTTCAGTTCCATCCGGGGCTACAGTCAAAACGTGACCTGGCGACGCCGATGGATTTGTTTAATGTCAATGTGCAGTAATACGCAGTTTAATCTATTCAACTGTGCAGAAGTGTTTAAATGTGTTGTTATCTGTTTGTCATGTGACGTCAGGCTAACATCAGCTTTTCAGCATCGGAACGGAAATGTTTTTATGAATGGTCAGAGGTACGGTTAGTGTGGCCTTCGGGTAACGTTAATGTTTATGAGCTAATTTTGTGTTATTTATATCTTACGGTGTTACGGAAAGACAAAGTAGATTTGTGTTCAAACGAGGCTGACGGCTGAACATCAGTACGCTTCACCGTTGTCTGGCTGGGGGTTTGCTACAGGCGCACCTGTCCACCCCAACCACTTCCTTACTCTGACTATTGTGTTTAAAATCCTACACCTGCCTTTAGCGTTCATAAATGACGCTTCCGGGCTCCCCGGTGAGTTACAGACTGATGCAACGGGTCCACATGTGACGACTTGGTTGGATGGATGAGAAGATTGATCCCACTCACATGTAAACACATGGCTACAGCCTGCTGCCAATTAGCTTAGCTTAGCACAAACTCTGGAAACTGTTGAGAAGAATGCTGTAAGGTACACATGTAAATAAATGTATATTTGTAGCCACTGATGGGCACTACCAAAGTTATATTAATAAATCTGTATTCTTCTACTCACACTGACTAATTATATTTTATTTATTTAATAACAATTTGCTGCTTACCAACTACATTTCCCAAAATGTCCAACAATTTAAGAGACGTTATATTTTGTAAGTGAATATTCATATTAAGACCAAATCCAGTCTGTCAAATATATTTGCCACTAAAAGTCACTCACTCATTAAAATGACTTGTTCTCTAAAAGTGAGTTTCACAGTCTCAGAGAGCCGACCTCCCAGGGCTTCATTTAGAAGAAGCATCTATGCGAAGTGGTGCAGCTGAGGCGGGCCCACCTGCTACTGAATCAGAGTTAAGTGGCCTAAAGCTGAGGGACGACTTGGGCCCAAGGGTAATTTGGCATTTTGCTCAAGGGTCGTGTGCGCTGTGAAACGGCCTAATTAGAGTAACGAACAGGCCGCTCTGGGATTCATACTTTGGCCGGACAGTGACAGCGCTCTCTGTAATGTAGATGATACCTGTTAATGTTGAGGAGGAACAAAAGAGCAGCAGCAAAAGGTCAACGTGACGAGGAAGGATCGCGCTGGACGTCTAACGAGCCCACATGGCGGATTATAGATCTCTCAGTAGTGAAAAAGTAGCTCATAGAAAACTTTGTTATACTAAAACTGTCTCAGTTCTAGGAGGGTTGGTGTTTACTGTTTAACTTTTATACTTATGCCTGCCCCTAGTGACGTCCTGTTCTTGTGTTTCTGAGGTTGATCGTTTGCACCTGCCCTCGTGTGTTTCACCTGTGGCCTGCACTACGAAGGGAGTTCAGCCTGCTCAGAGTCAAACTCAGCGATGACCAAACTCTACTACTCCCGCCTACACTGGAGTTGAACTACGACGTTGGTTAATTGAGTCGGTGTTAACTTGTTGGTGCTCGTTCGTGTAAAAGCGCCGTGTTCGGCCGTGCAGGCAGAGTTTTTAACGGCGCGTTCTCCGTATTTCCCCCAGAAGAATGCACGTTGATAGTGTGTCAGGATATGAGGAGTTTAAAGACACGTTAACGGCTAAATCCAATATCGTGGTGGCTGACAAAGCCAGGGAGGCTTGTTCGCGTCGCAATTGATCCTTCACTAAGCCCCGCCCCCCTTAGTTACTGTTGCTAAGTCTGACAAAGTGTTGCCGTTGCTACTGTCTATTACTGCAGTCCCCGGAGAAATATTGTCAAATTTGTTGGAAAAAGGGATCTCTGAAAGAAGCAGACAGTTTTGCAGTTGCATTATAGATTTGAAGGTTTTTTTCAGGCTGTCAGACCCAGACGGACTCAGTCTGACGTGAAAAAAATGATAGATAGAAGCTAAAGCCTGACGATCACACAGTACAAGTGAACCACCACATCCCTGACAACTGAGACAAAAGACAACGATATGAAGGATCAGCAGTGTTCCTGTACAGCTGGTCGGCCTCTGTTCATTGTTACAGTCATTAAAAAACAGAACAGCAGGACTTTATTACTTTACATTCAGTAGGAGGTTTTTGGATTACGTCCTGTGCGTGCGTGTATTTTTACTTTTGTTTGGACTCTTAGGGCCTGATTTACTAAAGGTTTGCATGAGTAAAAACGTGTGCAAACGTGATTTCACCAGCAGATATACCTGTAAGCTGATCCGCTAACGGTGTTTACTCAGAAAGACGTCTTCCAAAAATGCAAGATAGCACCTGTTGTTCATTTACTACTTTTGCCTTAATGAATATGCAGTTTGGGGCGTTTCAATTTTATTGTGCAAAGTAATTTATTTACCACACGCAATGTGATCTAACAAGCCTGAACGCAGTTTCATGTGAGTGCAGCAGCATCTGTAATTAATATGTTTGAAAGGAAAGTGCAAACCGCGAAGTGCAGAGATGGCTGCTGTTATCGCTGAAGGAGACACAGCTGTAACAAAAGAAGTCATAGAGAAATTAACAGTATTTAATAAGATAATATTATTCTCCAATGTGTGGAAATATATTTAGTCCATGAACTATATGAATTGAATTGTTTTTTTGTCTTTTCCTTGAAGCTTTAGCGATACTGTCCTGATTCTTTTCTCCGTGAGATGGAAGAATTTAGAAAGTTGCGTGGTGCTGCGGAGAGCCCCCAGCTGCAGTAGTGCATCACACGTAAAATTCATTCAGCCGGAGTGAACGATCACCAACTGCTCACAGCGTGTCGGTCACAACCCATTTTAGGTACTGGGGAGGGAATGGGTCGTCAGGGTGTACAGGGCCAGGGACAGGAGGGCGCTCTGGCTGGATGATCGTTCCCTCTGGCTGGATGAAGCCCGATCTGCTGGCATTTCCTCGCGTCTGGGTCATTGCAGCGTACTGTAGGACCTGCAGTGGGAGCCCAACACTGACACCATCATCAAGAAGGCCCAGCAGAGGACGTACTTCCTGCACCAGCTCAGGAAGCTCCACCTGCCCAAGGAGCTGCTGATCCAGTTCTACACAGCCATCATCCAGTCTGTCCTCTGCATCTCCATCACTGTCTGGTTTGGATCTGCCACCAAAAAGGACAGGAGCAGACTACAACGGACAGTCAGGACTGCAGAAAAGATCATGGGTGCCAACCTGCCCTCCATTCGGGAGTCAGGAAACGGGCAGGAAGCGTCGCTGCAGATCCATCTCACCCCGGACTCAACCTGTTCCAGCTCCTCACCTCTGGTAGGCGCTACAGAGCACTGTACGCCAAAACCAACAGACTCAGACACAGTTTCTTCCCACAAGCCATCACTAATATATATATTATATTAACATGTCTATTTTTGAAAGCATTTATTTTTAGGGCCATTCAAGACTAGCTTAGCGCATACACTGCCCCAGTTTGTAACTCAGTGGTGCTATCAGAGTTTGTACTGCTGCACAGAACAGCTGATTTCTGACTCACAGTGTCAGGAACAATTCCTGTGCAATAACCCAGTAACTCTGTCTCTAATCAGCACCTGTTTACTGTTACTGGCTAACATTTACTGTTTATTCACCATTCTCTATTTCAGAGCTGTCCATACTGTTATATTGTCATATTGTAGATACCGTGTACCAAATCCACCTCAAATCCAACTCATGCACAAAATACTTATTTATTCCAGCATCCTTTGCACTATGCTTCGCACTGTGTACATGTATGCATGTATGTATGCATTTGTCAATGTCTATTCATAGTGTGTATATTAGTGTTGTCTACACTGAAGTCTTTCTGATTTTATTAAAAATAAATGATTATAAATAAATTGTGTTTGCTCCTGTCATATACACAGTAATTCTTAGTAAATCAAAAATTACACATGCAGTATTTTAGAAGGCACATGCTATTTAGTAGTCTTTATTCTGAGTGTAAATCCGGCCCTTGGACTTCTCACCAGTTCTGTTGTTGTCCGACAATCAACCACACTTGAACTTTTTCATATCTCTGCTCAAGTATTAACTCAGTATCACAGGAATCGAAGGTCGAACTGAAGGCCACTCTAACCTCTGAGCAGCTTCTCATGACGGACATGTTGAGGTAAATCAGTTCCTGTCAACATCTCATAATTTTCAAGACTTCAGATGACAGATTTATAATCAAAATCAAACTCTGTATCCTTCCTCCACCTGAATTCTGATCAAATTCGGCCATAAAATGTCAGCAAAATGCCCCAAAAATAAAAATGTAATAGATCCACGAACACTTCGGATTCACATGCAGCGCTCCTGAGGTCCAGAGCCAGAGATCCGTGACAGGTGCACAGATGTGTTGATGTTCTTCACACTTAATATGAATCATGTTACTCGCCTGCTCCTCTCTGGCCATTTCAATTACCACACCTGATCATCTGTCCAGGTTCAGGTGAATTTAGACGTCAGCGCGCTAACATGTATGTGATTCCTGTCAGAAGGCGTGCGGGTCTCACTCTGATGGTGCACTTATAGGATTTAAAGGGTCAAACTGTAACAGCGATGCATCAGATACAGTAGCACCATGAAAAAGGTTGGTCTTAAGATTAGCATTGTAGAAGTATTTAGTGGCAGTGGGCGGACGGAAGATTAGAAATGTCCTGAGGAAGGTGGAGAGATAAGAAAATCCTTCACATATAACTGGCTGTAATAAGTGGATTAAGGCTCGAGGTTAGGAGTGAGGGTAGAGGAAGGTCAGGGTTTGACAGAAAGTCAAGTTTTCTAGTCAACAAATAAATGGAAGTCATGGAGTCTGTGGGTGAGGGTGCATTTTCTCATGTTCAGGTGTGTGATTGTGTCCACAGGCGCCGCTTTGAATCTTCCAGGATCTAAAACTCCAAACTAAAAAAACAAAAGAGAAATGCCCTTTCCTGTTATATAATCACAGCATCACACGACGAACGAAACGGGAAAGGACAGGCAGGGAAAAAACAACCCAGAGAATGAAATAAATAAAAGAAACAAATGAATAATAAACAAAAGAAAGCTGCTGTTCACTCCAGCCGCTGCTCTCCACCTTCCTTTCAGCGAGGCTGAACTTCTAACAGCCCCACGGTATTCAAGTGCGCGCTGTCGTTGCATTAGTAGCCTTGCCCATTAGGGAAAGGTCAGCCATGCAGGCACATATCGAACACAGACATCCCACCGATGTCTCAAGCTGCTCCTCTGAAAAGGCGCTCTTTCTTTCAGTGGCTCGCCGAGCATTTGTATTACTGTGGAAATCAAGCTAAAAGGTCAACAGTTCTACGGCCTCCCTTTGTTTTTTAAGAGTGTGTGTGAAGAGGGAGAGTCGGCCTGCAGTACTCTTCTCCATCTTATCTCCTCCAGCGTCCTTGTCTACCTGTCCTCCCTCACCTCCCTGCATTAATCCATCACGTCACTGACGCCCATTCATCTTTTTGTCGTTGTTGCATCCGTCTGTCCTCCCTACGTTCGTTCATTTTACAACTCATCTGTCATCGGCTTGTCTCGTGCTCGTACCTCTGCTATCCTTTGCAGCAGTATGAAGTTACAACAGTGCAGTATTTTTCAGCTGTCCTGTCGTGTTCTCTTCACATTTTTTTTTTTCACTCTTTCCTTTGTCTTTTTTGCTTTCTTGTTATTTTAGTTTCTGCACCTTTGTTTGCAAAAAAGTACTCCAGTCCTTTACTCAAAGGTCCACTGTGTAATATTTAGGAGGATCTGTTGACAGAAAGGCAATATAATATCCATAACTATGTTTTCAGTGGTGGATAAAGACCTTACATTTCTAACTAAATACACTGCAGGTCCTCTTACATGGAAGTCTCAATGATGTGCCCCCATATTTCTACAGTAGCCCAAACGGACAAACTGCTCTACAGAGCGCGTTTCATCACTAAGTTGAATACATAAAAAGGAGGAGGAGGAGCAGTACTTTGATTCATGCAAAATCCTGTGTTGCATATACATATTTTGCAAACATGTAATTTGTAATCTGGTTTTATAACGGTTAGTTTGCGGTCCATGTAGAGTGAACTGGATGTCTGCGTGTTGTTTATCTGCTCTGATGTTAATCCAACACATCTTTCAAGCAGCATCCATGTTGATTCCACATTCTGAGGAGCACCTGAATGCACCGCGAGTCGCTGGTTGCAATTCGCAACCCTCACCGCTACATGGCACTAAAACTCACACACTGAACCTTTAACTAACTGTATTTTATATTTATAAAGCTCAAGCTCCTATCAGATGACATTGTGAAATGTGTCTCGGTGAATCCTCAGCTTCATATCGACTTGCAGCTGCTTCCTGTCCTGGTTAGCTCCCAGAGCGTCGTTTCCAGAGAAGAAGCTGTAAGAAGCCACCGTACACGATTTATACTTGTGCGTTGGTATCTGGGTTGCTCTGTGTTCTGCTGTGTTGAGATTCTTCTTCTTCTTCGTTGATGTGGGCTGTGACAAAAAAATGGCGGATGAAAGAGATCAATGTTGTACAGCAGTTACTTGTAGTGACGATACTAAAAAGTAGAAACAAGAGAAGGCGTCAGAAGAGATGGTCTGTACGACCATTGAACTGGTTGAAGCAGAAGAAGGACAAGCCAGAAATGCATAGGAGGCAGTGCAACACTAACAAGTCGACCAATCACAGATCTTGAGGTCGGCATTACCGCGATGTGTAGTTAAATTTCTGGGGAGGCGCATGTCAGGCTACGCTGTACTTACGCCCCGTACCTACGTTGTACTTACGCCCCGTACCTACGCTGTACTTACGCCCCGTACATACGCCGAAATGGCTGAATTGTGGCCCCAGCTAGACACGGATGCTTCTGTCAGGTTGGAGTAACCGGTTTAATCTGGAATCATCAGCTGTCAGATAAATGTATTGGAGTAAAAAGGACAGTATTCCCTCTGATGCAGTAAACAGAGGTACGCAGTAGCATAAAAAGGAAATACAAGTAAAGTACAAGTACCTCAAAATTGTTAAGTACAATGCTTGTGCTGGGGTTCTCTCCACTACTGCTCGTCTTCTATCATTTCTTCTCTTCTGACCTCACCTTCCTGCCTCATATCTCATCTCTGCTGTCTTTGTTAATCTCACCTTTCTTTCTCCTCCCCCTCCTCCTCTCACCTAACTTCACCTTTCCCTCCTCCTCCTCCTCCCTGCACTCATCCATTTTCTCCTCAATTCGTCTATCCATCAAATTGTCTCGGCCTTACCTCGGCTATCCTTTCCACCACACACAGTGGGAAGCAGGGTAGTATTTTACGCCTGCCCTCTCCTGTCTCCGCTCCCTCTCCTCACTTGTCTTTATCTCGCCTCCGTCCTCCATCTCCTCCTCTCCTCTATTACCAAAGAAAGGGCTCGACTGAACAGAGCAACGTCTGGCTTAGATGGGATCGGGGGTTTTTGTGTCTCTGCAGTCATATTCGTGTATAATTTTTCCTTTTGTAAACTCTTCCACCGTCTCTGCTTCACACAGTAATCTAGGTATTATAATTGCACTCTCATTATGAATTTTTTTTGTTTTATTTGCATAATATCCTATTTGTCTGCAGCATGTAGCGTGAGAGCAGGAGGCAGGAGACACAGTACCTGCCTATTGATTGTAATGTGCCTGAAATTAGAGCGGAGGTGTGAAATGAATATTAGATTTGTTGCTGTTTGCTGTAATTTTCTGTGGTGGAGAATTCTGTCTTATTTGTCCGTCCGCCGCCTTGTTAAAGCCAATTCAAGGAGACAAGGAGGGAAATTGACTCTGGGCGCCAAGCGAGGCCCGGCCTTGAAATGTGCATCCAGCCGACGTGCTGATACTCTTCATGTTTCCTTGGTCTCTTTTTCTCCCTCACCTGTAACGAGGTCCCTTGTAAAGGTAAATCCGTCTGTGTCTGTCCCCTCACTTCTCATTTGTACCAACGCTCCCGTCCCAAAAGATCCTTGTTCCCTCAAAACACTTTCACGCCGTTTGATGTATGATTTATTTGAAATCGATTCCCCCACATGCTCACCGTTTGTTGATGAATCTGTCTGTGGTTTCAACCTGATGTCAGGAGGCGCTGCAGTGCGTCCAGGAAGCGTCCCAGCGTCAAGCAGCGCAGCACAGATGAACCGGGCAGGAAGTCAGACACAGAACCGGCAGAGAATTCGGTCAATTTTCAAAATAAAATACCCGTTACAGACTTCCGATCGTATTTCAACAATAAACAGTTAAATCAGACAAAAAAGAAACATTTTAACTACGTAGCTACTTAATCATAATAGAAGCACAAAAAGCAAGCACTAATCACCAAATCAACAAAATCTAAACATGTCGGCAAAGTCCGGCAGGTAAAACGCTCTTATTCTGAAATGCTCCCTGTGGTGGTTGCTAGATGCACCCGTGAAGAAGAGAAACGAAAGCGATCCACAGAGAGCTCTGAAGATTGTAGTAGAAGCACAAAAAGGACAATTAAAAACAAGTCATTAACGAGGGGCAGCTGCACGCTGCGCTGCTGAAACGCAGAATTCCCAAGATGTTTGCCATTTGTTTGAAATACAAACGTTACTTTATGATTTATGTTTATTAAAACGTGTCTCCTTGGAATCTAGTGTTTATGCTGGTAATTGTCGTTCTTGTGGAGGTTTACCACTGAAACCAGGAGTGAAGGGACTGTTTCATTTGATAAGAGCTGCTGAATTCTCCCTGTACAGAGTACCGTCATGTACCGTTATTGTTCGTGTCCACTATAATCAGCTGAGCTTAACTTCGTAGTCCACATCGTGGGCCCCCTACCAGTGTGGGCCCTGGGTCGGCCGCCCCCGTGCACCAACGCTACCTCTGCTTATGCCCACGTTCCTTCTGGGCCACTACGCTCCTCCAACGAACGCCGCCTGGCTCTGCCATCCCTTCACACAAAGCGACCTCAGTCCCTGTTCTCATCTGTGACACCACGATGGTGGAACGAGCTGCCGCACGCCATCAGAGCAGCGGCGTCCCTCTCTGACTTCAAGAAGCAGAACTCTGCAGAGAACACTTCCTCTGATAACACCTCTGACACGCACTTCCTGTGCTCTTCTTCTTCTGTCTCCTCACATTTCTCTTGTGTCGATGTCACTGTTCGTTAACTCTTTACCACATTGATGCTGCATGTGCTCTTAACAGCTCTTAGTAGTATCTATCATCACTCGTAGAGCTCTTCCTGAGCTTGTATGTTGTTCCTCAAATGTAAGTCGCTTTGAAGAAAATCGTCAATGGAGTAAATGTCATGTGTGTGAAACACACAATGACTCAGCCATCTTTGGCGCTGATGAAAGAAAAGCCTCTCTCTCTCTCCTGATATCACACTGTTGTGGGAAAATGCTCACTTTGTAATACAGTAATATAAGAGAGCGACCCGGGACTATATTACTGATTACTCTAATTAAATCATTTCAATACAGCACTCAACTCCTGGTATTCCTCAAGCTATTAAAAAAAAGAGATTGAAATCTCTTTTCCGAGGGACACCTGGCCTCCTCTTGACTCTCCTGGTGTTTAATCATCTTCTTCTGATAGCACACTGTTGTGGGTAAATGCTCACTTTGTAATATCTTAACATAAGAGCGACCCTGGGAATATAATACCAACTTCCTGATATTCCTCAAGTTTTTTCGTTCTTTTATTATTGTCTTATTTAACCAGGAAGGAGATTGAAATCTCTTTTCTGAGGGAGACCTGACTATGTTACAATTTAAATACCAAATAAAAACAGGTTCAGAGGAGACAAACATTGCATATAATAGAAAGGGACTAAATCCAGCTCACTGCAACTGCATAAATAAGGCTGTGTGTTCTTTGTCACACAGATCTGAAAAATGCAGTTGCATAAGAAAGAAAATTAAAACATTATTTTAGATATTGATGTAGGAGGTCTGTGATGCAGATAAGGGAGGATTGTTTGTTTTAGAAAGTTTTTAGGGAAACGTTGTAATATTGCAACGGTGGACCCACTCGGGAGCAGAATTTCAGTATTTGCACTCACACTGTCTGAACAAATATATAGAACAACTCAGGGTTCATTTGCAGTGTGGATTGCTTACAGCACACTTCCACAGTAAATATCATGAATAATAATCACCAAATAGTCAAATATGTTTATTAACCTGAATTTATTAAAAAATAAACTGGATAAAATGGTAAATACAATATTGTCCACATCATCGACATTTTCAACCACCTCTTCATCACTCGAATCACTAGTGTCCAATTCCATCTCAACATCACTTGTTGGACAGCAATGGCATCATAAACACTGTAGTAAACAACGCTGCGTGCTGGTGTCATTCTGAAATGGAAATAATAGAGCAGTTCCAGTAAAAATGTCAATGCAAATGATTCCTACCTATGTGATACCTTCTACTGATGTCAAACAGTATGTCTGGCCTAATGTGCTCTCTACTTTATAAAAGGAATATGCAACCACTCCCCCCTCCCGTCCTCTTGCATCTCCACATTCCCGAACATTCACACCTGACCCTGGGCAGTAAAAACTAAAGGAAGAAAGGAGAACGAGGGAGAGAGGCGTTCTTTCCACAGCTGGAAGTAGCTGCTGCCATTATTGTGTCACAGTCTAAGATGCAAAGAACATTGTCGTCTATTGTAAACTCTGTGCGACCAGCAAAAAGCTTTCAAACGCGAACATTTCTACATCTGATTTACTGAAGCATCTGCTGAAGCAGCACAGCGACGTGAAACTTTGAGAAAGAAACTCCCGCAGCTGCCGTCCCTGATGCTTGGCATATAGCCCAGGTCTAACGTTTCTTTATGCCACCGGCTGAAATAAAAACTAAAGCAAGTAAAGGCCGACTTTTAAACAGCCGTTTTTCTGCACATGTAGCCTGTTTATAAGAGCAGTCTTTAGTAGTTACAAAACGTTATGTTAACGCCGCTCTCTCCCGACAAGTCCTTTGTAAAAACCACAGGCTACTCCTTGCTGCTGTTATGGATATGATGTTAGTTAAAAAGTCAGGGGAGCTTTGTTTGGGGGTGAAGTGGGGTGGTAGTGAAAGCAGTGTTTCCCATAATTAGCCTATAATTTGGATGTTTATCAACAAGTACAAGTTACAAGTAACGTAACTACTTACTTTGATCACCCAGTAGTAAGTAATATTACTTTTTTAAGGAGTAATAAGTAACTTGCCCAACACTGACCATGCACGCAACCCCCCACATTTCAGAAGAAAGACAACTCCTCTGCCTTTGCAAAACAAGCAGATATTTGGGCAAACAAACAAAGCCCAGAATTAAAACAGTTAACTATATTTTACTGCTAACATACAGGAACAAACACTTAAAATACTGCAACCAGAAATAACTTATTCATTTAGGACTCTGGTCTAAAATTGAAATTATAACACATTTAGAAATAGTGAATCATCAAAAACATTGTATTCCTGTATTATTGTATATCTATATTATTTATCCTATATGAAAACATTTAATTGCAATGTCTCCATGTAATGTGCAAGGTGAACATGCTATTTTGACTACCACTCTCAGCCAACGTTGGAAAATGACTACAAAGACAAAACAAGCTGAAAATCTAATTTGATGGATGCATTCCAGTTACTTACTTACTTACTAGACTTTCGAACAATCACAAAACAAAAAACCTTTGCAGAAGTGCTTTTGGGAGAGTTTAAAGTGATGTTGTAATCTTACAGATGACTGTGTGCTGTTGATTTCTAAACGAGGTCGGCTGGTCCAGGCAGTTCCAGCTTGAGGATTTATAGTGTTTTGTCTGGGCTGAAGGCTTTTGTTGCTTTTCATGGGCTCATAGTGGTTGACATCCTTTTCATAACCCGCTGCAGAATTTCAGAAGGACGTCGTTAAGTATTAAAGTAAAGTGATATTTCTTAATTCCTAAAATGTTGATGTTGAGGTTTTTGTACAAGAGGAATAGCATGTTGTACTATATATGATACAAAATGGCTTTTATTTTTATTTAGACAAGCTCGACTGCGAAACATGCGCGTACTGACGTGAGCACAAGCACGTGACTTTAGGCAAGGCAAGTTTACTTGTACAGTACATTTCAACAACAAGGCAATTTAAAGTGCTTTACATAAAACACAAAAGCAAAAAAACACTTTAAAATGTAATTTTATAAAAGGGTAAAATAGAAAGAGTTAGAGTCAAGAGTTAAATAGAAAATAAAAATGGGGTAGAACAGAGCAGTAAAAGTAGTACACGACATTAATCTACAGCCTTACATTTGATTTAATTAAAGGCAAAGGGAAAAAGAAAAGTCTTCAGTCTTAATTTAAAAGAACTGACAGTTTCAGCAGACCTGCAGTTATCTGGGAGTTTGTTCCAGATATACGGAGCATAATAACTGAACAATGCTTCTGTTTAGTTTTGACTCTGGGGACAGAAAGCAGACCTGATCCCAGACGACCTGAGAGGTCTGGATGGTTCGTAACGAAGCAGAAGATCAGAAATGTATTTTGGCCCTAAACCATTTAGTGCTTTATAAACTAACAGCAGGATTTTGAAATCAATTCTTTGACATACAGGAAGCCAATGTAAAGACCTCAGAACTGGAGTGATGTGGTCCACCTTTTTGGTCTTAGTGAGGACTCGAGCAGCAGCGTTCTGAATCAGCTGCAGCTGTCTGATGGATTTCTTAGGGAGCCTGTAAAGACACTGTTACAGTAGTCGAGTCGACTGAAGTTGAATGCATGGATAAGCTTTTCCATAAGTCCTTTAATCCTTGATATATTCTTCAGGTGATAGTAGGCTGACTTTGTAATTGTCTTAATGTGGCTGCTTAAATTCAAGCTTTCTGGCTTGATTTGTGGTTTTTAATATTACAGATTGAAGTCGAGCACTGACTTTCAATCGTTCCTCCCTGGCTCCAAAAACAATAACTTCAGTTTTATCGTTGTCCAATTGAAGAAAATTCTGGCACATCCAGCCAGTGACCTGCTACAGTTACTCAGCGCCTGTATGGGATCATAGTCCCCTGGTGAAATGGTTATGTAAATCTGTGTGTCATCTGCATAATTATGGTAACATATTTTGTTGCTTTTTGTAATCTGAGCCGGTGGAAGCATGTAAATGTTAAACAAAAGAGGCCCCAGAATGGAGCCTTGGGGAACTCCACACTCCGTCATTTTTGTCAGCTCAGATGTATGATTACCTATAGACACAAAGTAGTCCCTGTCCTTTAGGTAGGATTCAAACCAGTTTAGTACTGTGCGAGAAAGTCCAACCCAGTTTTCAAGTCTGTCTAGTAACATCTGGTGGTCGACCGTGTCAAATGCAGCACTGCACTGACAGATGTGGCTCTGATAGGTGTTAGTCTACAACAAGTTCCAGTAGCCCTAACAATAGAAACATTTTACTGACACCTGTACAGTGGGGGAAATAAGTATTTGACCCCTTGCTGATTTTGCAGGTTTGCCCACTTACAAAGAATGCAACAATCTACAATTTTAATCATATGTACATTCTAACAGTGAAAGACAGAATCCCAAAGAAAATTCCAGAAAATCACATCATATGAATTTATAAAAATTGATAACCATCTGATGAGGAAAAACAAGTATTTGACCCCCTGGACAAACAGCATGTTAATATTTTGTAGAAAAGCCATTATTGGCCAGCACAGATGTCAAACGGTTTTTATAGTTGGTGACAAGGTTTGTGCACATTTCGGCAGGGATGTTGGCCCACTCCTCCCTGCAGACAGCCTCCAAATCATTCAGGTTCCGAGGTTGTCGCCTGGCAACTCGAATTTTAAGCTCCCTCCAAAGATTTTCAATTGGATTCAGGTCTGGAGACTGGCTAGGCCACTCCAGAACCTTGATGTGCTTCTTCTTCAGCCACTCTTTTGTTGCTTTGGCGGTGTGCTTAGGGTCGTTGTCGTGCTGAAACACCCATCCTCGACCCATCTTCAGCTCTCTCACTGAGGGAAGGAGATGTTGGTCCAGAATTCCACGATACATCCTCCCCTCAATACGATGGAGTTGTCCCGTCCCCTTGGCTGAAAAGCACCCCCAAAGCATGATGTTGCCACCACCATGCTTGACGGTGGGGATGGTGTTCTTTGGGTTGTACTCGGTGTTCTTTGCCCTCCAAACACGACGAGTTGAGTTGAGGCCAAAAAGTTCTATTTTGGTCTCATCTGACCACATCATCTTCTTCCAGGCCTCTTCTGAGTCATCCAGGTGGTGAATGGCGAACTTCATGCGGGCCTGTACATGTTTCTTCTTGAGCAGGGGGACCTTGCGTGCGCTGCAGGATTTCAATCCATGACGGCGTAGTGTGTTACCAACCGTTTCTTTTGTAACTGTGGTCCCAGCTGCCTTCAGTTGATTCATCAGTTCCCCCCTTGTGGTTTTGGGATGATTCCTCACCGTTCGCATGATCAGGGACACCCCACGAGGCGAGATCTTGTGTGGAGGCCCAGACCGAGGGAGGTTGGCGGTGGTGTGGTGCTTCTTCCATTTCCTGATAACTGCACCGACAGTTGCTCTTTTCTCTCCAAGTTGCTTTCCGATTCTCTTGTAGCCCATCCCAGCCTTGTGCAGATCAACAATCTTGTCCCTGATGTCCGTAGAAAGCTCTTTGGTCTTGCCCATGGTGGTGATGTTGGATGCTGGTTGTTTGGGTGTTGACAGGTGTCTTTTATACAGGTAACGAGGTGAGGCAGGTGTATTTGATGTAGATAATTGGTTGGGATTGGGGCTGTGTCTTAAAGAAAGACTAACTGGCTTGTAGGAGCCAGAATACTTGCTGTTTGGTAGGGGGTCAAATACTTGTTTTTCCTCATCAGATGGTTATCAATTTTTATAAATTCATATGATGTGATTTTCTGGAATTTTCTTTGGGATTCTGTCTTTCACTGTTAGAATGTACATATGATTAAAATTGTAGATTGTTGCATTCTTTGTAAGTGGACAAACCTGCAAAATCAGCAAGGGGTCAAATACTTATTTCCCCCACTGTAAACTGGTGCAGTGTTCTTCATGTCAGCAGCTGATGTGAATATATAAAGCTCAGGGTGGAAGGTTGGCGGGGCATAAACTCTTAACCTTCAAATAACACCACTATCATCCACCTCTGCACACGTTTGGGGTTTAGCAGTCCACAGCAAGCACAGTTAACACATGTAGTTCTTATCCACAGTGACATGCAGCGACTGCAACATCACAGTCAGTGTAAATTATTAAAACATCTCTATTAGAAGCTGACAGCAGGCCAGAGGCAAACGCTACAGAACCTTGGAAGTACTGAGAATAATATAAGACAAAAGCCGCGCAGGTAAAAACCAATGGGTTTCATTTTGTCTCTGACAAGAGCATATTAGATCGCACAGAGGAGGGAGTGTGGGGGAAAGGGCCGTGATTCAGAGAGCGGTGACGTAACATAACTAACGGGAGGATGTGTTTGCAGTACCACACAGAGGGTAGAGAAAACTCAGATGAGTCAGTGATTAATACTAAATGACACAAACCAATCAGCAGGAGTGGAGGTGTGGGAGCATGCTGCATTGGGGTGAGAAAAAAAACAAGATTAAGAACTGGACTCAGGAGCCAAGCAGCGTATTTAAGGGGGCTTTCACACCTACCTCGTTTGATCCGGACCTTCGGACTTTTCAGTTTTGTCCGAACAAAAATTGCGGGTGTGAAACCTCCCACGGACCACAGTCTGGACCAAACAGACGACATTTGGTCCGAAGAAGAGAGGTGGTCTCGGTCTGGATCAAACTTGAACCATGGTTTGGTTTGCTTCTGCTGTGAAAACATTTTTTGGATGGTTCGGACTTTAAGACTATTTACAGGAAGTTTGGGGGTTTACGTGTAACCGGAAACAAACAAATGCACTGAAATAAGGACACGATTATATATCTCCTGTGACAGTCATCTTTTCAAACAGACGGCCGCTGTAGAAGCTCTCTGCCACATACATCTTTGGTCTCTCCTCAAATGGAGGTGCAGAATGATCGCTTGCTGTCTTCTCCTCCTGTCCTGTCGGCGATGTTATAATGTTCGCACAGGGAGGACGTTTATTTGTGAATTCGAACTAACCTTCAGTATAGTTGGTGCTGCAGGTAGTAATGCCATAATATTAATAAAATAGAGGCAAATGTGCATATGTAAAAAATTTTTTATTCATTCATTGTTGTCAAAGCTCCCCGCTGAACTGTTTAATAAACCAATCGGTGTCAAGTACAGGGAGACGCAGCCCACAGGACGCAGGTCTGTCATGTAAAGTCCTTTAGTGCGGTCACAGAATTGCAGAGTGAAACCAAAACTAACCGAATGGATCAAAATGTATCACAACATGAAGTTTGGTTCGGACCTTGGTGCTGACTTTCAGGTGTGAAAGCCCCCTAACATACAAAACACACCCAGTATGCTGACTGTGATATGCTCTGGGCTTAACATAGTGTTAAAGCGTCACCCTACCTGGAACGGAGGAGTGACAGAAACCTGTAGACCAGTGGTCGGCAATAGGCGGCCCGCGGGCCAGATTGCTTTGATAGCAAAAAAATAAAAGATGAATAAATGGATAGCGACTGGCGCTGAAACAGATCTCAGTCATGACAGATACAGGTACTCACATAATCACTTCCTCTTAAGTGATTGAGCCTCTAAAATAAAACCGTGAGAACATCTTTTGCTGCGATGTTTCATGTCGTGTAAACTCAAGAGCTTTTACTTTGAAGAGTTCTGAAGGACGTTCAGAAGAGACTCTGGCCTGCTTGACACGCCTCTGAAAGTAAACGTGTGATTGGATTCCCCTGAATGCGGATCAAACGCAGGAACACGCACACATCACTGGAGCACATGCTTTATTGTGAGCATGTGTCCTTTTATTCATTTTGTTTAAAAAGCTAAACATACACATGATTTGAAATAATTTGACTTTGCCAATGGCCCGCCATATAACGGCTTGAAAAAAAATTTGGCCCGATGCCGGACTTATTTGCCGACCCCGGCTGTAGACTATGATGGCTACACCTAAACCGGTTGAACATTTTATTGTGTCTGTTATAATACTTTGTTAGTTACTGAACCTTTCAATTTTACAGTTTACCCATTGTGACAGAATTATTTTAGCTGTAATCCCGTTTCACAAGGAAGTCAGCCCAGTCGTAGACGCAAGACGGTCGACATCACAGCAGAGGAAGCCAATATTCAATCAAGACTGTCTTTGTGTTATATTTACAATGAAATAAACGTTTGGCATCTGAGACCACCATGTCTTCATTTCGGGTGTAACAATCTCATTATAAAAGGTTAATTTAGCAAAAACATTTTTACTCTTAGCCCAGGCTTAATAATGAAAAACACTATGTAGCTGCCTGACCAAGTCACTAAGGGTTACCTTTTATTGTTCTTGATATCTTGGATGGACTTGTAAGCATGGTCAGCTCCCATAAGGAGGACTGAACTCCCATGGAAGCAGTGAAATCCTGCATCTGTGGGGGTCTCTAATTCATTTATCAACAACCCTTATGTTGAATCACAAATAATGTATTTTGTATTGTAATTAGTACTATTATTTCCATTAAAAAGATGAACCGACTCGGCCTAATTGTTTTCCTGATGAACCACGTCGCGCACCGCATGACCGACAGGATGGCTGCACTTCTCCACCATCAGCCACTGAGAAGTAGTCTACGCAAGAAAAAGTCCCAGTACGCCAAAGAGTAAAATGTCGGAGTGTACTGGCCCACTTCAAGCACTGAATACAACTGAGTTCATGTTTGCGGGTCGCGGTCTCAATCTGTTCCGTCAAAACTGTAGCCTACTGTTCCCGTTCTCGCCTGCTGTCGGCGAGACAGACGAGGGAGAAGCTCGGGTGCCTTTCAAGCAGCCCTGTGCAGAAAGTAGCTTGTCAATGTCACAGCTTGGATGGGGCAGGACGTTTAAATATATATTTATTATATAATATTTAAATATAAATATTGCCAGATAGGTGTCATTTACAGTGGTGACGCTGTGGACAGATCAGAATGTCTCCGTCACTTTTTGATTTTGTTAAAAATGTTCTGAAAAACAGCAACAAGAAATGTTGAATAACGGAGGGAACAATAACGGAGGGAACAATAACGGATGGATCCATAACGGATGGATCCATAACGGATGGATCATAACGGATGGATCCATAACGGAGGGAACAATAACGGAGGGAACAATAACGGAGGGAACAATAACGGAGGGAACAATAACGGATGGATCCATAACGGAGGGAACCATAACGGATGGATCCATAACGGAGGGAACAATAACGGAGGGATCCATAACGGAGGGATCCATAACGGATGGATCATAACGGATGGATCCATAACGGAGGGAACAATAACGGAGGGAACAATAACGGAGGGAACAATAACGGAGGGAACAATAACGGATGGATCCATAACGGATGGATCCATAACGGATGGATCCATAACGGAGGGATCCATAACGGAGGGAACAATAACGGAGGGAACAATAACGGAGGGATCCATAACGGAGGGATCCATAACGGAGGGATCCATAACGGATGGATCCATAACGGAGGGAACAATAACGGATGGATCCATAACGGAGGGAACAATAACGGAGGGATCCATAACGGAGGGATCCATAACGGAGGGATCCATAACGGAGGGAACAATAACGGAGGGATCCATAACGGATGGATCCATAACGGAGGGAACAATAACGGAGGGATCCATAACGGACGGAACAATAACGGAGGGATCCATAACGGAGGGAACAATAACGGAGGGATCCATAACGGAGGGAACAATAACGGAGGGAACAATAACGGAGGGAACAATAACGGATGGATCCATAACGGAGGGAACAATAACGGAGGGAACAATAACGGAGGGAACAATAACGGAGGGATCAATAACGGAGGGATCAATAACGGAGGGATCCATAACGGAGGGATCCATAACGGAGGGATCCATAACGGAGGGAACAATAACGGATGGAACAATAACGGAGGGATCCATAACGGATGGATCCATAACGGAGGGAACAATAACGGAGGGAACAATAACGGATGGATCCATAACGGAGGGATCCATAACGGAGGGATCCATAACGGATGGATCCATAACGGAGGGATCCATAACGGATGGATCCATAACGGAGGGAACAATAACGGAGGGATCCATAACGGAGGGATCCATAACGGAGGGATCCATAACGGAGGGAACAATAACGGAGGGAACAATAACGGAGGGATCCATAACGGAGGGATCCATAACGGAGGGATCCATAACGGAGGGAACAATAACGGAGGGATCCATAACGGAGGGATCCATAACGGAGGGATCCATAACGGATGGAACAATAACGGAGGGATCCATAACGGAGGGAACAATAACGGAGGGAACAATAACGGAGGGATCCATAACGGAGGGAACAATAACGGAGGGAACAATAACGGAGGGAACAATAACGGATGGATCCATAACGGAGGGAACAATAACGGAGGGAACAATAACGGAGGGAACAATAACGGAGGGATCCATAACGGAGGGATCCATAACGGATGGATCCATAACGGATGGATCCATAACGGATGGATCCATAACGGAGGGAACAATAACGGAGGGATCCATAACGGAGGGATCCATAACGGAGGGATCCATAACGGATGGAACAATAACGGAGGGAACAATAACGGAGGGAACAATAACGGATGAATCCATAACGGAGGGAACAATAACGGAGGGATCCATAACGGATGGATCCATAACGGAGGGATCCATAACGGATGGAACAATAACGGAGGGAACAATAACAAATGGATCCATAACGGATGGAACAATAACGGAGGGAACAATAACGGATGTGCATTGTCCAAAAAAGCAACTTAAGCTAAAACAACAAGCTGCCGCCGCTGGTAACGTTAGATAGTAGGCTATTTAGAGACCCGCATGAAGCTCAGATTATAACTCGAACCCTGCTTGTAAGTGAGCAAATGGGTGAACTCAGACATTGAGCTGACCAATCAGCTGTCAGCTAGGCTCCATTACAGTTAGCGTGTCTGTACGTTCTTTTGGCGCCCGCACCTGAGCACAGGAGGCTGTGTTACCCATTTGGAAGATGAAAAGCGACACTGTAGATTTTGTTTAATTCACTCAGTCACTATTGCTTTTACTGACCATACCTTGTTGTGATATAGAGAGTAAAAGAGAGCTGAATCCACTGTTGCCACGGAGCTAGAGGCGGTGAGTTCTGCTGAAATGGTGAGTTGTTCACCTGGCGTCAGAAATGCCCGACACTTGCAGTTTGTGTTCACCTGTTTACTGGCTGACACTTGAATGGTGAATAAATAATGTCATATTGTAGATACTGTATTCCAGTCCACCTACCTCAAGTCATTACTCCTTATTTATTCCAGCATCCTTTGCACTCTGCTCTATATTGTTTTTGTTCAGTGTGTATACTTGTGTTGTCTACACTGAAGTCTGTGTCTGATTTTATTTTTATTATTGTGATTTTGTATTTTTGTATGAGTAAGCACATCGTGAGCAAAGTACAATCCAGAGTCAGATTCCTCGTATGTGTCCACATACCTGCCAATAAAGCTGATTCTGATATCTTTCTTTTTCTTACATTGAAAGGTGATCCAAATAAAATTTGACTGCTTTTGCGGCGTCTCCACGGGGCCTTCCGGGTCACCGGGTCACGTGACTGAAAGCTATGAATAGGCTATCGGTGTTTACTGTCTGTGGGTTATGAAAAGAAATGTTACCTTTCCATACTGTTGCTAACTATGGTTAGTTTGTTAAATGATGGTGTTAAAAACTGCGGATTTAATTGTGTTTACTGGAGGTTAAAGAGCTAAATGTTTAGTGCGTTCTTACCGGGGGGCAAATAAGCACACTAATGCCTTAATGCCTCAATACTGCAGATAAAGTAGGAAGGGTAGTAATACAAGTTGATAAATGTTTACATTCAATTTGTGCAGTTTTATTCATGATACTGCTAATGTTACTAAGGTTCCATAAAACTTGAATTAGAAATGTATTATTTTTGATGTAGATGTACTTTTGGAACTTGAGAGAAGTTAATTTTCTTTTTATACATGAGAAGAAATGTAAGAACTGTTATGTTATAGGTGTACTGAAATATTACCTCGTTTTATTTTATAGCAGCATATTGCTTTTAAATCTTTTTAAAACGTACTTTTACCTGAAAGCATATCCAGATTTTATGAGCTGCCGATTACCATTGTTGCCCATACCGTTTTTTATCACTCTGTTTTCCTTGTCTTCTCTTTCCTTATGTCCTACTGAACATATTCGCTGTAGTTTATTATGATCCTTGTTTTTTCTTATTGTATTTTACCCCCCACGTGGTTATTTTTTGTGTTTTATGTGTGTATTTGTTGTGAAGCACTTGTACTCTGATAAGTGCTATTTAAATAAAGCTTATTATCATTATTATTTTCATATTGTCAATTTAATCACTGAATGGTAATAGAGAGAAATGATCTGGCCTTATTTATATAGGTCAGGTTTTGGTAAAGGGTTGGAAGCATCGTGCGGCTGAGGTGCATCCCACGGTGTGATACAGATCGCGGGTGGTTGTGACTCCGACTTTGGATTGCCAGGATCTTCTTCTGCATCCTCATGGTGGTAGGACAAACACCAACAAAACTATAAAGGGCCCCAATGTTAAAAACTGAACTCTTGTCAATGAAAAAATCTTTTTCCTAATTTTTCTTTATATGTATGTACCAGTCATAAGTCTGTGTATTTAATACGCTTTATGCAAGCTGTCACTCTGGCATGGTATTCTTTATTGACCCTCAGGTTCATGTGACTGGTTTTGTTTCTGGTTTGGAACCCAGACGTCTTGTTTATTACAGCTGTGTGTAACGTCAACTACTGACGTAACGACGCTCGCCGCAGCCTGGTTTATTCGCTCCAAACCAGCTGATGGAAACGCAGATTTCACTCTCTTTTTTGCGACATTTCAAAAGTACGCTTAAAATTCACATGACACTTGGATGGAAACACGGCTACTGGCAGTGTTGAATCATGACAGTAATAGTTAGATATAACTGCAGAATACCGTGCGGCTGTGACTGCAGGTGGCTCGCTGCTCAGGAGTGCTGGTTCAGTTCAGTCTGTGTCTACCTGCTGTGTCCAGCTATCAGGCTAATGTCAAGAAACACAAACAGCAGGAGAAGATTTACTGTCTCTGTGCTGACAGGATATGAAATGAATGTTGCAGGTATTATTGCTCAGCTGTCTTGCACATGAAGCCGTAACATCTAGTGTTTAAGCCAGTGTGCAGCCCGTGCTTGAAATACTATTTCTTTTGGCTATATATGAAGACGTGGCTGCTGCCTAATGATAAACAGATGCGTTGTTGGAAAGTTAGGAGAGTTTACTGGCTGGCGGTGTTTGAATGCAGAGCACGGCGTGGCGTGAGGCTGGACTAATGCCTGTAGGTGCTGGTCTGTGAGCAGCTCGTACATCAGCAGCAGAGTTTGTTACGAGCCGCCACGGGCAGCCAGGTGATGGACTCGAGGCGAACGACCCCAGAGAATCCCAGGAGTCTGAAGACAGATGGGCTGTAGTGTTCTGGATCAGCTCTGTGAGCGTCTGTGGATTGTTGTTGATTCCAGGTTTTGGCGTTCAGGATATGAGGAGCTGAGTGAAGAGATGCTCCTTATATCTGTGTGCTAGTCTGCAGGGGATGAGTGTGTCTTGTCAAAATGAAAGTTTGGATGGAGTCGTCCTTTAAATTGACTCACATTTCTAGGTTTTGCACATGATAGGAACGCTCAGGGACCATAATGTTGAAACCACTCTGTAAGATTATCTTTCAGCTTTAAAAAGTCAGAAAGTATATTTTGAAGGTGGTGACCATACTCTCACAGAGAGCTGAACTCTGACTGGAGTGAGCTGGAGCCGGGGCGAGACCTGGCTTCACTGCAGACACCTTCCCCCTGCCGGAAAACAACAGGCCATGAAACCCCACTAATGATGTGTTTGGATGCTGCCGGCTCTGCCCGCTGAACCAGGGCTGCAAACTCCTCCACGCACACCGTGTACCACAGATACACCGAAGCCGAACACGTGTCGCGTTGAGGCTGTCCTCATCAGACATTGGACGAATCCACATCTTGCGATTTACGTCCATTGCTAAAGCAGGACGTAGTGCGTCCTGTATGCCCTATCAGACCACAGGGTAACAGGGTACCTGCATGCGGGGCGGTAAAAGTCTTAAATTTTTAATTCAAAAAATTAGGCCTTAAAGTATTGAATTTTATTTACAAAGCTCTTAAACTTTTTGTTGTCCTTTTGTAGGATTAAATAAATGTCGTAACGTCATAAATAAATACTTTTTGTTTGTGTGACTTTGCAGTTTACTCCGTTTGATGTGACTCTGATGTTATACGGCAGCACAGGTAACGTTCCTGTTGTCAGTGTTCAGCTTTACGCTCTGGACTGTGGAGAGCTCGCGGTGCACGAGCTCTGGCGTCCAAGCTCTGGCGTCCAAGCTCTGCGCGTGTCAGTCGGTTAGGAAAGAAAACAAAACGACTCTGACGTGCTACTAACAAGCTAACGCTAGCACGTCGACTCAGAAGGACAGAGATGCAGACATGTTGGCGGACGAGGCGTGCGAGTCAGTAACAACAGCAACGGAGAGACGGTTGAGTATGAGACGATACCGGGACGAGGAAAAGACAAACCCAGGTCCTTATCCCCGCTGCTTTCACGCCAATATTGTATTCATGTCGTAGGTGTCATGTACACTGGGTCGCTGGGGACACGACTCCATCTCTTTTCTTCAGAGCATTTGTTAAATATTATTATTGGCTGCAACAAGAAATGTGAAAAAAACAAATGAAAAATGCTTTGAGAAAAGTTTCTTTGCACAATAAGAAAACATGCAATGCCATATAAATATTTATAAATATACAAAGTTACGCTGACTCCTGCAATCTATTCTGTTTGTATAAATAAAGGCCCTTCTACCATTAATTGGTGCAGAAAATGTCTCCAGAATGCAGGAAATTAAGCCCAAAATATTCTAGGGGCCCCCATTTATATATTTCAGCATTGAATCAAAATAGTGTTGAAATATCTTCTTGTCTCGTGAACCCAATATTGTGTATCGTCACACCCCTAATCTGAACCCCTATGTCGCCACCACATTTTAGCACAAAGTGACGTGCTTGATTCGTTTTTTGTTATCAAACACACCCCAAAAAGCTACAGTGTGTTAAATATTAACGTATTCTAATCAAAGGTTTTATTAAATTCAGGTAACTTTGCAAATAATAATATTCTCAGGCTTAAAATTCATACATATTTTGGCATTACATTTCATCCTAGGTGGTTTTAAAAAGTCTTAAATTTAACTTTGAGGATCCTGGGGGGGGGGGGGGTACCCTGTGTAATAACCCTCTAGCCTTAGGTGGTCAGTGATTGGCTCTCACGGCCTCAGTTTTTCTTAAATCAAGTTAATATGGATGCTTTTGGATGGCTTATGTGCAGAGGTCAGAAGGACTAAGACACCCCCCCCTCAAGCAGAAAGAACTAATTTGTTGTTTATTCATAAAAACTTCTTAAAAACAGGAACATGTTCATGAATGCAGGGCAGCAGTTTCACTCGCTGACTCAGAGTTGCAGCACAGCGGGTTGTTTTCATCGCAGTTTTTGAAACCTACTTTCACACTGTTTGCTTTAGAGCGGGTTTAATTATTACTAATCTTTGATGTGTGCTCCAGAGAACGCCCCATCTCGGGTCATTTTCAGTGCGCTTTGATGCTAAATGAGTTTTTACCATTTTAGAAATTCAGAGCAAGCTAAATAATGTTTCATGTTCCTGACGGGGAGATCGCCCATCTTTGTTTCTGCTTCTTCCCTTTGGTTGTTGGAGTGTTTTAATGTATTCATTCTTCAGCCTCACCTCTGTTTGGAGCATGTAAAGCTCAAGGTAACGTTCTGCATGTTTGTTTTGTGGCAGAGCCTCCAGCAGCGTCTCAGTTTATTGTACACAGTCTGATGCTAACTGTGTAATTTACCAGTGAAAGCAGGAAGAGGCGGCCTCTTTAAGCCTCACAGGCACAAATCATAGACTCTCTATGGAGGCATACTGTAAAGCCTAACTGGGTAATTGGCCGGTCTGAGCTTCGTGCAGGTAAACGCCTGTGCAGCGTGGTTAACGTGGCACATCCCTCGCCATGTTCCAGTAAGTATCGCATGAAAGGTCTCTGGAAAGGCCAAGAGCTGTCACATTAGCATATTATTGAATGTGTCGTGTAGATGATGGATTGATTCTACACAGCCCTTATTACACAGCATGTATCAGTCAGTGATGAAATTTGATTAGGTGGTTTCATGAATCACATGACATGACCACGTGACCGGTGGTTAGGGGCCCACGAGAGCTTGATTGATGACAGCAAATGTCTCTCACCTGTTTCTGTCGTCTCTGAGCCGTGTCCAAGTGTTTACGAGTAGGAAGCTGCTGCTCAGTGACCTTTTCTTTAATCGCACATCAACATTTTATCATCTCAGTTATTCGTCTGAACCGTCTTCAGGCCCTGAGGTCACAGTAAGATCTGCGGCAGAGCAGTTCATCAGCTCACCCACTGTGCTGTCTTTAAAGTTAATAGCATCTTCACTGGTCTCACCATTCGATTCCTCTTCGATTGGCACCTCATTAGATTATGAGGCTATGATGCAAACGAACAGGATACGGATGTATTTTTCTCACTGTTTGGTACTTTTAAAGCAAAGTATTTGTAACAATCCAAAGCGGTAGGTAGTGATGAAATGCAGATATTTAATGTTACTTCATGTAAATGTAGCTTTGCATTATTACAAGGTCTAAGGTTGTTGCACAAGGCTGCATAACAAAATGAAATTCGTAGTTCCTTCCTGCTGCACACACATTTAATTAAGTGTAGGCCTATATTAAAATATGGTAACATAAAATAAAACAATATATACAGTTTTTATCTACATATATACAGACCGACACCCCGAACACTCCACAGTGCATTCTTTTAATTTGCATCTGGGGTGAACGTAAACAGCAGCAACCAGATGATAGCATGTAAGTTTCATCTTCAGACACTTGGGAAACAGAGTCCATCTTGACTGAGTTTGTGCACCAAGCATCATCGATGTAAAACACAGAGTCCACCTCCTCTCATTTTGCCGGAGTCTTGCGCTGACAGCCGAGTGCTTGATCCGGGATGTTGATGAGCTCTGATGCTGCTGTTATAGAGTCAGATACGTGTTGAACTGCTCACTTTACACTCTCCAGCCGAACCACGTTCACTCCACCTTAATATATCTAAATTATTATCAAAACATTTGTTTATAAAAACGCACATAAAATGCAAATTCACTGAATTAGAATTTTTTTTTTTACTGCAAATAAAAATTGAGTCTAATCTGACATCACAGTAACTGTTCAGTGACACGGCGTTATGCTGCCTTTCCTCTTCCTACTGATGGATTTTTAGGTCACTGGAAATATTGGGTTTGAGTTTTGACCCTTTGGGGTTGCTGTAGCTGGTCTGTGTGGAGTGCAGAAGCAGCAGAGTGGCAGATTATTATGTCACTCAGACCTCAGGAAACATTTACTTATTTGCACAGTATGTCACTCAGGATGTTCAGCATGTGAAGAAAAATGTGTAGTTTATGTTAAGATTGTATTATCGCGATGCTAATGTCCGTTAGCATGTTAATGGAGATTGCCATTATATGTTAGCATTGAGCTAACCATCGAAGCGCTATTTCTTTTATTAATATCACGTATCGATATGATGGGCTGGAATATCGATACAGTATCATTGAAAAATGTACAACAATATATTGCCGTATCGATTGTCACACCCCTACTGAGCACCATGGGCTTTGAGAAACGGCATTTCGTTCATTTGTGTCCTCGATATGTGGATGCATGACAACAAACCAACTTTACAGCAGCCAGATGGCGTCCTGCTCAGCTTCCAGACCGCTGAAGAGGAGGTGTTTGCTAATGCTAACCGCCTTTCTAGCAGTAGGAAAACAGACAGACTCTAATAAACGGACACGCTGTGAGCTACACTGTACATTTACAGCTGACACGTAGCGCCTCTGCTCCGCCTCTCACGTAGCTGTCCTTTGAAGAATGAGCAGAGGACGCTCGCTAAGCGCTGCCGTGCTGCACCGCGTGCGGGTGAAGGTCATTAACGTTAGTCGTGATTTTATTGATCATGTGAAAGTTTAGTAGCAGCTGCCTGTCTGTGCCCAACAGGGAGAACCACACGTCTCCGTTGTGTTCACGCCACAGACGGCCCGGAGCCGCACTTTGCTTCGTCAACATTACGTTATCAGTTCTAGATAACAATTATTGACCTTTATGAATCGATTCAGAATCGTCCAAGCCCGCATCACGATCTAAAAATCTGTTATTTTCCACACCCCTAATTAAGACATTAAAAACGGAGTTAAATTGCAGGGGTTCACGCTGTGCGCTGCCCTCTACTGGTCAGGTAATTATTCAGCGACACACACTCATCAGGCAAGCAGACTGTGCTGGATTCATGTTGCTGAATGTATTTCTGACACGCTTCTGCCTTGGAGACTACGTGCCTGTAAGTAATGTGCAAACCATTTTCAATCACTTGCATTTGGAAGGAATGTCATGTTAGAAACGTTTTGGTAAAACGTGCTCTGTTAGCAGCACAGCAGTAGCTCTGCTCTCTGACTGTTTTGTGACTTGTAGATGTTTCGTACAGCAGGCTACATTGCTTGTTTACACTTTTGTAGGAATTGGGTAGTTATATATATCATATTTAATTTCTCTCTGCATATGTTTCGGGTACTGATTTATGTCTCTGTAATGTTTCAGTTTTACAAAAGAAAACAAAACCAAAAGAGGAAACAACTTCAGTAAAACACAAGAAAAGTCCAGCCTGTGTGTTTATTGGAGGACTTTTGAATGTTATCTGGCTGTCTAGCTTTGCACAAGAGATCACAAGTTGCAAGTGCAGCACACGCACAACAACCCACATGAAGACACTTGGACCAAACATGCAGGAGAACCTGGTGTTTGTACATGTTCACCTGCCATGCTCAGATTTTACACAGTGAAATTAGTTTCTCAGTGTTGTTTTGAGAATTTGGAACATAAAGTGGAGACGAGCAGAATGATCATATCATAACTTTAGAGTCACTCTGATGCAGATATGTGTCGTGCCGGCGCTGGAAGTCTCAAGGACTCTAACAGGACGCAGTGAGGGCAATGACCAATTAAGTTCAGAATGACGGTGTTACGACCTCAGATGAATTAAGTCCAGGGGGAAGAGGAGGGTAAAACATTATGGTCATAGGTGTCATTTACACTGGGGACGCTGGGGACACGTCCCCATCACTTCTTGAAGTGGCTGATTTTGTCCCCATCACTTTTTAAAAGCATAATTTCTTAGAAATCTTCTGAAAAAACAGCTTGCACCAAGAAATGTTAGCAAATGAAATGCTTTGAGAAAAGAAGACAAAAGAAAGAAATGATGAAAAAAACGACCCAAAAACGTGCAGCGATCAGTAACTTCAATAAAATCCTGACACAGTTTCTTCTCGTCGTCTCCCTGTGAACCTGACGAACTGCTGAGTCCGTTTGTGACATCTTGTTTCTCACACGGTAAAAAACGTGTGCAGCCTTGAACAACGAGGCAGTTTAACTGAACATCTAAAGGTTGGTTTATTATCTTTAGCTAACAGCGTTGACGTTACTGGTGCAGGTGTGGATGTGATGGACGACACTGTAGAGTATTTTGGTGTAGTTGACTCTGTAGCAGCCTACGCTTCGCCCTCTGGATGCGTCGTTATTTAATATTTTTCCTGACCTGCAGTAATTTGTGAAGAACTTCTCATACAGATCCCCTGTAACATTTCCTAAAATCACACATGCTGCTCCACCTGAGCCCTTATATCACTGCCACTTTCATAACCTGTGATTATGGTTAGACCCACGCAACAACACAGAAACACATATGTGCAAACAAAAAGAATATTTATTAACAGTTAAACAAAAACTCAATGTCCTGAACGCCCCCCCCCCACAGAGGAAATAAGGACGAGCACACGGCTTTATTCCAGTAATAAGTGGAGCTACTAGAGACAGGTTCTCTCCACAGTTAACTACTGATCACAAGTCCTGCTCTCAGGACACTCTCCAGCAGCAGCAGCACAACAGCACTGCTTAAAAATGCACAGCTCCACTTCTTGTTTACCAAAAGTGAATGAATAAATGATGCAACCCAGGAAACAACATGATGCAACCCAAACTGCTCCTGCTGCTGTTCTGCAGCATGCTGAGCCAGCCCCGCCCTGCAAACAAATCCATATGAAGCTGTTCAGTCTTAAGTGTTACAATCTTATTTTTCTTCAAATGACACCTCGCAGCTTAACACTTCAGCAGCAGCCCCAAGCGGCAGCAGTAATCACGGCTTCAGCAGATGTTTTCTCATCAGCCAGAACTGGGTAAAGACGGTGCAAACGCGAGGTTGTTGGTCAGGCTTCATCAGGACAGAGTTCTACGCTTGCTTCCTCCCCCACGTCACATACATTCACACGGATTAAGATATCGTATCCCTAGAGCTGAATAAACAGATTCTCCCTGTGACCTCGTATAAGCTTTCTCCCTTCAGAAACGAAGCATGACGTCGGAAGTGTCTAAAACTTTTCTATTCTGTGGATGATAAAACAGAATGAGCGCTCCTGTAATTTACACTTGCATCGGCAAATATGTGACGACTGTAATTATACATCATTATTCTTTCTTTCTGCAGTGCAGGTTGTTTTTTTTTTAGAAGAGGTGCAGTGGCGCTGACCTCGCTCAGTTATTTTCTGAAGAGGCAGTGTAAGTGCTGAATGTAAGTGGTTTAAACAGCAGTCTCACCTCTCGCCTGGCCCCTGCGCACATCAGACCCCGTCGCAAGACAAATTACATTTAATGATATGCCGCATGAGACGGGATAAAAGGAAAATGGCAGAGAATGAAGAGGAGGAGGTAGACAAAAAGATAGATGAGAAAATATGTCTGAGGAAAGGAAATATACATAAAGGTGGATACAAAAATGATATGAAAACTGCAGTGATACACGTGATCTGGATTTTGACCTAAAGATTTGTCGTCGTGCTGCTGTTCTAGCTTAATGTTAGCATAGCGAGCCTTGGCAGAGATGGGGAGGGACAGAAAAGGAGGTGCGAGTGACAGGCTGCAGCAGTCGAGGTGGAATCAGAATCAGACGTGAACACATACGAGGAACTTGACTTGGGTCTTACATCGCTGCCAATGTACATACACAGAACAAGTTATATCAGAGGACATTAGGGCTGCACGATTGTAATGGAACAAATGGTACTCTGAGTCTACTTGCTTGATTATCAAGGAAAATGAACAAAATACTGACATTTTGAAATGTGTTTTTGAACAAAGTTAAGCGATAAACAATATTTATAAGAAGAATTGGTAAAACAGAACTAAGGGAGCATGTTGCTCTACAGCTAGAAGGAGCAAATATTGGCCCACTAGCATCCTGGCTCTGGCTAAATCTACATCTATCTACAACCTGGAGGAGGAACTAACATGCAGTCCCCTCCAAAGGTCTTGGAACAGGAAGGCAAATTCTTTTCTTTTTGTTGATCACTGAAGACATTTGGGTTTAAGATCAAAAGATGAGACAAGAGGTCCGAATTTCAGCTTTTATTTCCTGGTATTTACATCTAGATGTGTGACATCTCAGGACAAACCACCGTTTGTTTGAACCCACCCATTTTTCAAGTGAGCAAAACTACTGGAACATGTGACTGCCAGATGTTTCTTGTTGCCCAGCTGTTGATGGTCCAAACATTAAATAGCTCTGCATGACTAGTCGAAGTTTTCATCCTTGGTTCAAACCTATAAAGACAGCATTTCCTGTTAAAGAGGATAAACCGACATGAAGACCAGAGAGCTGTCTATGGGAGAAAAGCAAGCCGCTGTCAAGCTGAGAAAAGAAGGAAAATGGACCAGAGCCATTGGACAAACATTGAGCACAACAAGCACAACAATGTGGAACTTCCTGAAAAGGAAAGAAACTACTGGTGTACTGAGCAACAGACGTCCAACAGACGTCCAACAGGTCGGCCAAGGAAAACAACAGCAGCTGATGACAGAAATATGGTGAGAGCTGTGAAGAAAACATCAGCAGCGACCTCCACAGTGCAGAGTGAAGGTATCACAATCCACTGCTGGAAGAAGACTCAGAGAGCAGAAACATAGAGGCCGCACCACAAGATGCAAACCACTCATCAGCAGCAAGAATCACAAGGCCAGACTGAAATTTGCAAAGAAGTAAAGAGATGAGCCGCAAAAGCCCTGGAACACAGTCTGATGGACTGATGAGACCAAGATTAATCTCTATCAAAGTGATGAAAGGCCAAAGTGTGGAGAAAGAAAGGAACTGCTTCTGATCCGAAGCATCATCTGTGAAGCCTGGTGGAGGTGATGTCACGGCTGCTTCTGGAACAGGCCCAGTAATATTTATTGATGATGTCACTGATGATGGTCGCAGCAGAATGAATTCAGAAGAGGACGGAAACATTTTACAGAGAAATGCATTGAAACTAATGTGGAGGAAGTTTATCCTGCAGCAGGACAATGAGCCAAAGCACACTGCCAACAAAACAAAGGACTTCATCAGGGGGAAAAAGGTTTCAGACCGGCCAAGTCAATCAGCTGATCTTCACCCAACAGAGCTGCATTTCACCTCCTTAAGAGGAGACTGGAAACAAACAAGAAGTGACAGAAGCTGCGGTAAAAGCCTGGAACAGCATCACAAATGAAGAATGCAACAGTTTGGTGATGACGATGTGTCGCAGGCTGGAGGCAGTTACTGCAAGAGAGCGTTATACCACCAAATATTACATGTTATTTACTTTAAGATTATTTGTTCCATTACTTTTGTTCACCTCAGGACGCTGTGGTCTAATACAAACGGTGGTTTGAGTTGTTTAACACATCTAGACGTGAATACCTGGAAATAAAAGCTGAAATTCTGAACTCGTCTCATCTTTTGATCTTAAAGCCAAATGTCTTCAGAGAACAACAAAAACAAAGGAAGTGGCCTCACCGTTCAAGTCTTTTGGACTGGACTGTCCATGATTCTATTAGTATAATATTATAACATTAAATAAACAGTATAATTTTCAGTTAATAGTCTACTGTTAGTATAACAATAACGGCCTTATTCATTATAATTTCATATAATAGTGTATCCTACTCTTTTACCACTAGTAGAATATTAAATCCAGTTACAGCTGTTTCATTTCTGTGGGTTATTTATTTATTTAATCCTTGTGCAAGAAAACGGATCTACATCAGTCTCTGATTTGTTAATGCTAAGAAATAACTTGTCAATAATAATAATATCGTTCAACATTTAATGATTTGCTGTCAAACCTTTTTTAATGTCCCGCCCCATCCAGGCTGTGATTAGTCGGTTGACGAAAAGTGAAACTTGAACAATAAAAGGCACCGATACAGCGTTAAACGTTAAATGGCCAGCGAGCCAAACCCAGATCTTCCTGATCTTCTCCCAGTTTTCTTCTGTCTTACTGCTTCACCTGCTGCCGTCGTCTCTCTGTCAGAGAGCAACAGGTGTTGTGCCGAATTCTGCACGCCTGCCAAGAATTGCATGCACCTCGCGGGTGGTAACGCTAATTCATGCCGAGAAAAGAGATGGATGCAGATCTCAGCACGTAGCCTCCAACGTCTGTTCTGCCGAAGAACAGCGGAGATAATGAGCAGACTGCAGCGCACACAGAGAAGACACTTTTTGCGTTTATGTAATCACACATCACGACATCACGATTGCTGTTAGATTAATCGTGCGGCCCTATAGGACATGCTTATTTTTATGCAGAAACTGTTCCTGTGTCGTTTTAGCGTACAGCGCTCTGTAGCGCCTACCGGAGGGGAGGGCTGGAACAGGTTGTGTCCGGGAGGAAATGGGTCTGCCGTGGTGTTCCTGTCTCTCACCCGACTCTGGACGTCCTGAGTGGAGGGCAAGGACGGTGTCCTCAGTTTTGTTGCCAGCGGTTTAGACATTAACGGCTGTGTGATGTGTTATTTTGAGGGGACAGCAGATTTACACTGTTATACAAGCTGCACGCTCACTACTTTACACTGTTATACAAGCTGCACGCTCACTACTTTACACTGTTATACAAGCTGCACGCTCACTACTTTACACTGTTATACAAGCTGCACGCTCACTACTTTACACTGTTATACAAGCTGTACGCTCACTACTTTACACTGTTATACAAGCTGCACGCTCACTACTTTACACTGTTATACAAGCTGTACGCTCACTACTTTACACTGTTATACAAGCTGCACGCTCACTACTTTACACTGTTATACAAGCTGCACGCTCACTACTTTACACTGTTATACAAGCTGTACGCTCACTACTTTACACTGTTATACAAGCTGCACTACTTTACACTGTTATACAAGCTGCACGCTCACTACTTTACACTGTTATACAAGCTGTACGCTCACTACTTTACACTGTTATACAAGCTGCACGCTCACTACTTTACACTGTTATACAAGCTGCACGCTCACTACTTTACACTGTTATACAAGCTGTACGCTCACTACTTTACACTGTTATACAAGCTGCACTACTTTACACTGTTATACAAGCTGCACGCTCACTACTTTACACTGTTATACAAGCTGTACGCTCACTACTTTACACTGTTATACAAGCTGCACGCTCACTACTTTACACTGTTATACAAGCTGCACGCTCACTACTTTACACTGTTATACAAGCTGCACGCTCACTACTTTACACTGTTATACAAGCTGCACGCTCACTACTTTACACTGTTATACAAGCTGTACGCTCACTACTTTACACTGTTATACAAGCTGCACGCTCACTACTTTACACTGTTATACAAGCTGCACGCTCACTACTTTACACTGTTATACAAGCTGCACGCTCACTACTTTACACTGTTATACAAGCTGCACTACTTTACACTGTTATACAAGCTGCACGCTCACTACTTTACACTGTTATACAAGCTGTACGCTCACTACTTTACACTGTTATACAAGCTGCACGCTCACTACTTTACACTGTTATACAAGCTGCACGCTCACTACTTTACACTGTTATACAAGCTGCACGCTCACTATTTTACAGTTATACAAGCTGCACGCTCACTACTTTACACTGTTATACAAGCTGCACGCTCACTACTTTACACTGTTATACAAGCTGCACGCTCACTACTTTACACTGTTATACAAGCTGTACGCTCACTACTTTACACTGTTATACAAGCTGCACGCTCACTACTTTACACTGTTATACAAGCTGCACGCTCACTACTTTACACTGTTATACAAGCTGCACGCTCACTACTTTACACTGTTATACAAGCTGCACGCTCACTACTTTACACTGTTATACAAGCTGCACGCTCACTACTTTACACTGTTATACAAGCTGCACGCTCACTACTTTACACTGTTATACAGGCTGCACGCTCACTACTTTACACTGTTATACAAGCTGCACGCTCACTACTTTACACTGTTATACAAGCTGCACGCTCACTACTTTACACTGTTATACAAGCTGCACGCTCACTACTTTACACTGGAGCAAACTGTCATTTCTTCAGTGTTGAAACATGAAAAGATAATCAGATATTTACAAAATGTGAGGGGTGGACTCACTTTTGTGAGATACTGTATATTTGGGGGTGGGGTGAACGTGGCGTCCTGGGGTACGTCAGATTTTCCACAGACTCTGGGGATCTACAGGACAGAGTTACTGTACTTGTTATAAACTATAAATTTCAGTCACAGACTTTGTGTTAAAGTAAGAGTAACTAACTAAGTCAGAGAGACTGCGTCCACCATCCACCCCGACCACCTCCCTTCAACCTGCATTCTTTAAACACTGCACTTCCTTCACTCAGAGGAACATCCAGGCAGTAATTACGCTTCCGAGAGCACGTTGGGCTGACGGGGCCGTAGATTACTGCATACAGACATACAGATGATGCACTGATGATGAAGAGCTTGACAGAGTTATACAGACGGTTTTACATTATTATACATTCTGAATCCTTGTCAGTGAAGAATAACTTAACACAGCAGCAGCTCTTCCATTAACGTCCTGTTAAATTTTAAGGGTGGCCGTGACTAAGACGGCTTCTGTCAACCTGTCTCCACTGCAGACTTTATCACCTTGTTCACTGACAGAGCTGGAAGGACCACTCTGTGTGTTTTCTCTTCTCTAACTCGCCGTACACAGTATGTTCAGCTGGGTTTTGTGGACGCTGTGTGTATATTGCAGCTGTTTGTGTGCATGTGTGTGTTTCCAGGTAGCGGGCGTTGTGTCGTAGTTTATAAGCTTAATTTGGAGCTTTATGTGGCGGCGCTGGGCCTGCATATATTTCAGCAGGAAATGAGGTCATTATGGCCTCCCCCGACTCCACACACACACTTCTCAGCGAGGCATGAGGTTGCATACTGAAACAGCGACACCTCGAAACAGATGTCTCTAATTTATATGGATAATCGTTAATCCCAAAACAAACAGCACCCACACACACCCTGCATCACCTCTCTTTAACTTTCTCTCTGACATGAACACACACACAAATACTCCACCAGACCTCTGTGTGTTTACAGCCCGTACATACTGAACTGTACTTACTGTAAATTAGACTGCAGCGTGTTACGTGCTGCTGCGTCTGCACATACATAAACATAGTTTTCGTCATGTTATCCTTTCTTTATTGATGCACGATGCAGATGTTGTTTTCTGGCTCTGGTTAGACTAGAGCTGCAACGATTAATCGATTAGATGTCCATTATTATATTAATCCCCAACTATCAACAAACTGGCGAAAAAGTTCGTGTGTTCCGAAGCGTCGGGTTTCCTCTCTGCAGAAAAAGGCGAGAGACGGCAGGCACAGCTCGCAGGTATTGCACAATAATCAAAATGGCGCTGGCCGAAACTCTGAGCAACAAATCAGCTGATTTTTGGACTTAAAATGGCGGAAATGACAAAAGTAAGTCAGCGGTTTTAACGATTGCGTGCTGTGGGCGTCAACAGGTTAAAGATCATTCCTTTGCCATTCGTTTGCATAAAGCTGGATACACGAATGATAGATTTGTTTCTGTAGGCAAGAATATTTTATACACCTTATTTTAGCTTTATCATGCTTAACAAAGCTGAATCCTTTATTTGCCCATGAGATTGAAGTTCCAGTAAAAATGTGGAATGATGTGTGATTTGGGCGGCAGCAGCTCAGACCGGAGGGTCGCCGGTTTGAAACCAGCTCGGACTAGAGCTGCGGAGTGCGGACTGGTAGCTAAAGAGGTGCCAGTTCGCCTCCTGTTCGCTGCCGATGGAGGCCTTGAGCAAGTCCCTGAACCCCCAACTGCTCGGGGCGCCGCACTGAGTGGCAGCCCCCCCACTCTGACATCACTCTGTGTCGCTACGGGTCCCGTTTGTGCATGTGTGTTTTTCGGACCTGTGTGTAAATACTAACATTGAGAAAACATTGAGTTTCCCCTTGTGGGATTAATAAAGTATATCTTGTTCTTCTTAAATTTAAACTGGAACTGACTTTAACCATCTCATTCAGTCCACAGTCAGAGCACCTTTCAGAAAACTAACAGGATGTGTTCTGTGTGAACCATATGATGGCGAGAGACAAAACGCCTTCATCTTTTCCATCCAGCCTCTGCACACAAACCTCATCAGGCATCAGCCACAGTCCTGTTTTGCCCACTTGGCTTTTATTGGCGTCTGTATTTCAGCAGGCTCAAGCGCGACTGGAAACTTCAACAATGCCGTCTGTTGTTGAAGTGGCCTTTCAAACAAACACAAGGCCTCTGTCGCCCCTGCTTTGGCAGGAATGTTCTCCTTTACTGGAATGGAGGGGGAGAGGGACAAAGACGGAGCGACGCTGGCAGAAAGAGGTCGGCTGACAGGGAGGGGTCGGAAATAATCTGGGGAAGAGAGACAGAAGGAGGAAGGATGTAGAGATGGTCCTGGCAGCCCTGTGCAAAGACATGCCAAAAATATGCAACTTTTCAATCTAAGCCGAGACTTCACCGGGCGGTTTCGGTGATTAGTTCCCGTTTCTTTTCTGGATAAAAGTGAGCTCATGACTGAATATGAAGCGGGGGGGGGCAGAGAAGAGGCTAAAACATGAAGGTGAAGACGAGGACAGAGGGAGGCACGGAGTAATACAGAGTCAGACAAAGAGAAATCTCAGCACTTGCAGGAGGTCAGCCGGCTGGTCCACCGGTGTGCCTTTAAGACATAAAGCCCAGTATGACTAATGACTGACAGAGGTTAAAGAAGGATGGAGAAAGAGCAGAGAAAGAAGGACTAAGATCGATCAGCGGGGTTGATGCGCCCGGTGGACTATTAAACTGGGTGTCAGAGACAGGGTTTCTGCCAGCCAAAGCTCCACAGCGTCAGAATTTACAGCAGGCCTTGGCCCCTAAGCATTCCCATAAAACACTGGAGAGCCACTGTTGTCCGGGCAGACCTTTGACTGAAGACCAGAGGTGATGAAGGATCACTGCGAGTCCGGTCAGAACAGACGAGAGACTCTAAACGGGACATCTTGGTCATTATTTAATAATCTGAACAATCATCTATTTTTTTTTTAAGTGTACGTTTATTATTACTTTTACCAGAACAAACGCATGATGATGCACAAGAAAGAAAATGACCGCAGGCGGAAGGCAGGACTGAGATTCATCCAAGTATAAAGGTCCCCGTGGCACCCTGGTATCATCAAAAGGCGAATGAATAGCACGCCGATTTCTTAACTCATTTCGCTACGCTTTTTTTGCTTTTAGCGTGGCACTGCCATTTTAGCCCTACTGTCGCAGGGAAAATACCAGGGTTGGGATATAAATAGCCATGAACGGCCGGTGGTAAGGTGGTGGCGGGGTGGTCGGATGGATAGTAAGCTGGTCCCCGACCCGAAAGACCAGCGTTTGGTTCCCGTGTGAAACAAAAATTTAATAAAAAGATAGGCTTCATTTTTGTTATAATTTAAGTTGCGTAGGTTGCGTAACGGAGGTAAGTTACATGTCGTCATAAACTACGTTAGCTACATCGCTTTAGCTAAGCTGCTAACGTTAAAGTTAAGGTGACCAGATTTCTGAAATGAAAACCGGGGGGCATTTTCGGTTTGGTGGTCAGTGTGTCATTAAAAAATATAATGTTATTATATATTTAAAAACTGGGACAATTTCGGTTTTATAATCTGTCAAATATAACTAACTCTTCTCAATGAAATAAAGTCATTTTGAGGCAGAAACTACCTTCCAGTCAATAAGTAGAGGCTGCAGTGGTTATTTTGGCCATTTAAAGGTATTTAAACAGACTGGATCGGTCGGTAAACAGCAAGTTAAGTAATGTAGAGTCATAAGGATAATAGCAAAAGAGATCATGTCTTTATTTTTTATATATATATATATATATATATATATATATATATATATATATATAACTCAGCAGTAAGTTGTGTTAATTATAGGCTAAAGTCCATTTTCCAAATATAAACAAGGATATTAGATATATATATACCTACCAAACACATAATCCATCACAACAGGCTTCTGTTATTGCCTATAATCACGTAATGTCCGGCCCGGTTACGCTGTAAACTGCAAACAATTATTTAGCCACAATTGAGATTATTCTGTTAAAAGATTCGTTAAAGAATCACAAAGACATAAAGTGATTTGTTTGCACATTATGTCTGTAAAATCTGATTTCAGGTCTGTTAACACCTTTGCCAGCGTATGATTAACAGACAGTTGAAAACGGGGACATTTCCGGGGACAGACCACCAAAACTGGGGACGTGTGGTCCCCCTAGTTAAAGTGTAAGTAGCTAGCTAACAATGTCCCCTAACCCAAACCATCACATCAGTGGTGTGTGCCTGAATCTAAGTGCCTGTCTGCATGTGGGCTGGTTAACCCTGCAGCTGCGCTCTGCTAGCAGATAGAGATGAGACCTGCTTTGTGTTGCTGAGGTCTATTCATTGTTTTCACATGACGTCACTTTCCAAGGACAACGCGACCTTGAAGGGCAAAAAATACGTTATTTTCCGCTGCCCGCCAACCAGGAAGCAAGTGACACTCTGTTACTTGGAGTTGAGCTGCCGGGTGCACTAATCGAGGAGGAGATGAGCCTGAGCTGTGTTAGGTGAGGGATTCCCTACAAGGTTAAACGTAAGCATTAACGCAGTCGAGCGGCGGCAGGGACCTGGCGGTTTTTCACGGCGGAAATATGGCAGCAGGTGCTGTTTATGGATCGCAAGCGCCCAACACTTGCAGTTTGTGTCCATATCTATCTTTCTCTGGAGTTGAGAGGTGACTCAAGTCAAATTGAACGGCTTTCTTGGCACGAGGGAGTTACCGCATGTCACCCGCTTGAAAACTATGAACAGGGACTGAACAGTGTGAAAAGTCAGTCATGGTCCCCCCAGTAACACGGGGTCATTCCACCACTGACTGCACCACCACCCTGTAACAAGTGTACAGCTGATCACAGCAACAAGCAGCAGCACTGCCAGGTGCAGAATATTAAGGGGCAACAGAGACGCATCATGTTTCCCTTTCTGCCTTTGCAGTAGGATTGTATTTATTGACCGCTGTTGGTTGTATTATCTGAAACACTTCAATCTGAAATAATCCGTCGCCTGTCCGGCAGGTCGAAGCTGAGTCTGTCACCGCTGGGCTGACGTATTGGTCTGTTTAAAGTCTGTTTAACCATCTGACGTATCGTGTTGCTTCTTCTTGGTTTTGTTCGTGATGTTGTGGCGTTTTGGGTTTAAGTGATTCATGAGAGGAAGAACGGCCTGAACTCATAAAATAAGATGCATGTTGTGAAACAGGAATTTCCCTTTTTGAAGACGCCCTGCGGCGTTTTGTTAACATTCAGTGTTTCTCAGCAGAGCTCACTGTGCCGTGGGTTTAGTGTTTAGTATTCTTGTTCATGTCCTTCCTCCTGTGCTGAAGTTGTTTATCAGTCTGTCTCTGCGTTTTCCTTCTTTGTGATTATGTTTGTCAGTTATGCATTCGCGTTTTATTTTGTTAATGTCCCCTGATTGTGTCTCCTGTGACCCATCCTGTCACCTCGCTGTTGACTATTTACAGTGGAGATAAAAAGTCCCTATTAAAATGGTTCCTGTGATGTAAAATAATGAGACAAAGACATTTTTCCACCTTTAATGTGACCTATAATGTGAACAGTTCAATTTAAAAACAAACTGAAATCTTTGAGGGGGGAAAATTACAAATAAAAACCTAACAAATTCAAATTAGCTTTATTGGCATGAATGTATAGCAACAATTTTGCCAAAGCTACATATAAAGTACATAAGGACAATTAATTTCATACATTTCATTAGATAAAGAAATAAAAGAACAAAAGTTGTTTGTGTGATATAAAAATAAACAATAAAAATATAAAATTAAAAAATTCTGTAAAAATAAATATTTAAAAAAGTAAATAAGTAAAACAATAAGTGTGTGTGTGTGTGTGTGTGTGTGTGTGTGTTAAAAAATGAAAATAGTATATTAAATGAAAATAAATAAAACTGTAACGTGTGTGTTTAAAAAAATATTTTAATAAACTAAATGACACAGTTACTTACAATAACCTGGTTGCATAAGTGTGCACACCCTCTTATAACTGGGGATGTGGCTGTGTTCCGAATTAACCAATCACATTCAAACTCGGGTTAGCTAGAAGTCATTACACACCTGCCATCATTTAAAGTGACTCTGATTAATCACAAATAAAGTTCAGCTGTTCTAGGAGGATTTTCCTGATATTTTCTTAGTTGCATCTCCGAGCAAAAGCCACGGTCCGCAGAGACATTCAAAGCATCAGAGAGATCTCATTGTTGAAAGACATAAGTCAGGAGACGGGTACAAAAGAATTTCCAAAGCATTAGATGTTGTAGTGAACAACAGTGTGGATTTGTGCATTTTTATATTGAATAAATTTGGAGCTACCCTAAATTCCTTTCTCCTCCCCAGAGAAGAAGGGGAGGGGTCAAAGTTGCTTTCTCTAAGTGCTATCCCGACCATAAAACTGGCACCTTTTTGATTCCGAAGCTGATAACGCGGGGCCTGACTGTTAAACTGACAAAGGGACACGAACCAGCCATTGGCATCTCCCTGAACAGTCAATCAAAACTGCCCCCCCCCCCACACATGTTTCCGTGGCAACTAACTTTGCTCTATGTTTATTATCCCATCAAAGGGATACTCCTTGTCTCACAGGTGTGACATAATCCAGGACAGCCGAACTTTGAATGGCCAAAGACTGCAGTCTCCAAAGACTCAAAGCATTTAATTAAGTTTAATTAAATCTTTAGTTACCTGATTACGTTTGCCTCTATTTGAGCAGTTATGTTAACATGTTGTTGCTATCTGTTGTTGATATTAGTGCTGAAAAGAAAGTTGTGTTTGCAGTGTTTTTATTTTCAGCAAGACTCCTTCATCTAATGTGATCAATGCTTGTTCATAATACTTTCCTACAAAATTCCTTTAGAAATGATGACAAAGGAATGTTTTACTATACTCTTAATCGCCAGCTTGAATTTAAGGATGAATCAACAATAATTCCCCGGTTCCTATTTCTACGTCCCTGCCAAGAGAATTGACCCTTTAGATATGAGACTGACTGATTGATTTAAGATAACTGAGCGATTATTAACTAACTGATCACTAGTAATAATTGTATAATTATTAAAACTACCTAGAGGCCCGGAGACTCTAGGATTATAACAACTCCGGTGGTGCCCTTAACGAGGAATAAAATTAGATTTTATGAATATTAAAATTCTAACTGGGTATCAATTCTCAAAATTTTATTAAAATGCATAACTAAATTTTAGGTTTGCTACAATATACCATGGAACACAGTGAAGACAGTCATCCTCAAGTGGAGAAAATATGGCACAACTGTGACTTTACCAAGAACTGGACGTCCCTCCAAAACTGATGGAAAGACGAGAACACCACTGCAGCAACATTACAGAAAAGCAAACATCAATTTACAGGTTATCACATACATATAATGTATACAGTTAAAACACTAACAAATGAGTTCCACCAAGGGTCAAAAGCCAGATGGAAGAGAGGGTTTTAAGACAATTTAGAGGAACTAGAAAATAGAAGACAGTGAGGAAGCGGGTCTGATGGTAACAGGAAGGGCATTCCACAATTTCAGAGCTGCCACCGCAAAAGCACGGTCCCCAGTAATGCTGGATACACACCAAAGGATTTTTTACATCTTAAGATTTTCAAAATGTGATAGACCACAAACATGAGGAGAAAAAATCCTAGATTTAAGCGTTCTGCTCCTATATACACACAAACAGATTTTCAACCCGAGTCTAGACTGTGAACACAGCAAATCTTGCAAAATCTCGCGAGACTTCAGAACAAGCATGGCGGACAATACGCAGGAAGAAATTGCGACGTTGAACAAACATTCGTGCTGTTGCCACAAATCTACAAGCTGATCCTCCATCTCTGCTGTCCACATTAATTTCACCTTGTGCTGCGCCATGACTGCGTTTCTGATGCTTCCGTCTTCAATCATTTTGCTTTCTGATTGGATATTGTTTCGTTTCACGTGATAATCTCCAGAACGTGCGCGCGTTTGTCCTCGGGGATCTCCCCCACACATCAGGATTTTGTAGCGATCGGGGCGCCTCCGACGTTCTTCCGCTCAGGTTCGGACACTCTTAACACGCCTCACACCAAGAGAGAATCTGATAAGATAATCTGTAGAACCATCAAGATAATCGGGACATAGCTAGGATTGTCGGAAGGGGGGACATCGGCCCAAAATCAGCCCGATTATCTTTTGGTGTGTACCCAGCATAAGTGTGCGACAGGTTTTAGGCGCTGTGGTGTCCAATATGTGTGCATTTGACTCATAACAGTACAAAATAGCACTGTAGCAGCAGGGCAGAGGGTCAGTGACCTCCTCAGGGGAGAGCAGTGATTGGTGGTTATGTAGGGACTGAACGCTTCAACAGAATTTGACCTCTAACCCCTTGTTTTGTTACCTCAGAATAGTACTGTACCCTTCTATGGGTGTATAAGGATGAAGCAGCTCAGATAAATAAGGGGGGGCAAGGCCATTCAAGGATTTAAAAGTCAGTAAAAGAAGTGGGGAGATGTGTTCATATTTCCGTGTTCCTGTTAGAAGACGAGCTGCAGCGTTTTGCACCATCTGGAGACGGGCGAGAGACGATCAGTTCATCCCAACGAAAAGTGCATTGCAGTAATCTAGTCTCGTAGTCACAAAGGCGTGTATCACGGTCTCAAATTTGGGCTTAGAAAGAAACGGTTTCAACTTAGCCAGCTGTCTTAATTGAAAGAAACTAGATTTAACCACTAACCCAACATGTTTAGTTAGTTTAAATCAAGTTCTGACATGATTTATCTTTGTCTCATTATTTTACATCACAAGAACCGGGCATTTTAACAGGGACTTTTTCTATCCACTGTAGCTGTCGAGTGTCTCCCCTCCTGGTCTTTGGATTATTCTGTCTCGTTTTGGATCAACCTTTGGATTTCCATGTTCCCTGGATTCCTGCGTGTGTTGTTTGTTCCTTGGACCGCCTGCTTCCTTTGTGGTAAGTGCCATTATCCTGCGTCCTTCACCTGTGCACCTGACTAACTTTAACACATAGTTAGACCTTGAGAAAACACACAGTCATGTTGAATTTATTTCCTTCTTCATTAAAAATGTGCACAGCAGTTTTGTTTGCGTCCATGTTTGCTTGCTGGCAGTCTTCTTCTCTCTCCCAGTGGGGTTTTTTGGTGCGTTAGCGCCGCCTGTAGGTCACTGTAATGGCCTGAAACCACTAACGGGAACGCCACAGCTGTTTCAGTGTGCATAAAACATTATTTAATGTCGCCACCACTCGTCAGACTCTCTACAGGGTACTTTTAAACTTAACTATCTACAATCTAGAGCAATGATTCTCAACTGGGGCGTTCAGAGGACGACGGGGGGCCAACGAGGGGCGTGGAGGTGCCATATTTGTTTTGAGGCGAGTTTATGCCAAAGATTCACAAAAATACGACTTTTAACTTTCAACTACTTTAGCATTAAACGTAAAAACCTGCCAGTTTACGGCACTGCGACTGTACGAGACGGTGTGTATCGAAACTCTTCTTCTCTTCAGCTTCTTGTGGCGCAGCGCCGTGCTGCCTTCAGGGGAACGGGACATCAAAGTATCATTTATAAAATCTCACCCATTTGTTTACTGTCTAATCTCTGGAAATTTGAACGATCTCTTTCTTGGTTTTACTCGAGGAAGAATTACTTTCTCTTAAAAGTGTTCACTTCTCTGAGGGATCCACCGTGAACGCCTTGTTGTCACAGGGGTTACACATTTACGAGAGGGATGTTCCGCTGTCGGACTTCCCCTGAAAGCAACTTGGCTTTTTGGACTTGTTTCCTTTGAAAGTGAACCCTTCTGCCCTTAAAAAGTGGCAGCTTGTTTCCTGTTGAATTTATTAAGAATGATTATTGTTTGGCATTTGCATCAGAAGCGCGGCTGTTGTTAATTTAAGATTTGAATGTTAATTTGCTAGCTGTTTCTGATTGGCTGCTGTTACCTTGTTTAAGTTGAATGTCAAATTTGTAAAGGCAGCAGTTTCCCTGGGAAACGAACAAATCTGTTTACAATAATTTGCTTTTGTGATGACAATAGTAACAACAATTATAAGCTTTATTCATTTTCAAGGCAATTAGCCTACATCTTATTTGTTGGGGGGTGCGGTAAGGGACCTGTTTAAAGGATAGAGGGCCCTGGCCCCCAAACAAGTTAAGGGCCACTGATCTAGAGCCCTGATTGGTAAAGCATGCATGTTGGGGGCAACACGCTGCCTGGAAGGCTAAATTCAGGATAAAAACTTTCCTGATGATGTTTAACAAAGAATCATAAAGTCACTGTGTGATAAAGACAGAGTTTGTTACCCAGGATCATAGGCGGGGGGGGGCAAAACAGTGGAGCAACAGCTCTTCTACCATGGTGGCAGTAAGGCAGAGAAGAAGAGAACTCAGCGTCAGACAGTGAACAAGTGTTTCAGGTTTCAAGGTAATAATAGTCTAGTTTAATGAATCACTGTCCAATCACACGTCTGAATCTCATAAATATCCTCCGTCAGGTTAGGCTCTTTGACTTCTAATGCACACATGAGACTAAAATGATGAGTATCAGCGAGTTACGGCGGCGTGTCGGCCTGCATTTAGAAGAAAGGAGTGAATAGAAGACGAGTAAAGGGAGCACAGATGCCAGAAGTAAATGTAAGAGAATAATATGTGCATTTAATCTGTTTTGCATCTTAAGTTTCTGATCAGTGGGGGGAGAGAAGGACGGTGGTGACCATGAAGGAGCTGAAGTTCAGGAAGTAAATTAGGGATGCAAACTAGTCTTTTTTATCTAACGAGGAGACCTTTTGTTTTGGATTTTAATGTGCAAATGAAATGTTCAGTAATTATCCAGAAATCACGTAGAAAAAAAGATTAGTGGAAGATTCTGTAATTATTTTATAATCGCACCGCAGCGTAATCCAATCGAATTTCCTCCAATGATGAAAACACCATATTTCTACCGTACGTCGGTTCTGTAACTTAAAATAGTGACATCAGACACGTTTTGCCTCTTTTTAGTTGCCAGGAGTGAAAATGAGTGATCCTCAACATTTGTTGTGTTTTAGATGCAGCTGGAGAACAATTAAGTTCAACATAGATTGTAGCTCTACTGCAGACAGCCGATCTATTATTGAGACTACTTGCTCGTGACGGAGCGTTTCTATTTTAACCCGCACAGCTTTTCTAGCATTTACTGTCCTGGTTTAGCGGCACAGGAAACTCACAGACCAATCGCATGTGCTCTAATCGTCTCATGTGATGCTGCTCAGCCAATCAAAGCTGTGCATTCTGATAAGCATTGCGAGTCCGCGAGATTCACCAGAGACGTTTGGAAACACACAGGGGGAGAGGAGACGAATGAAAAAAGAGATTTCACAAGATTTTTAATCAAGAATGTACAGATTTTTAGATGTAGGTTCCTCCCACGGGCAGAACCAAAATATCTCATAGATCTCCAGTGCGAGCTGGCAGGTCAAGCCAGAGCTCACGTTCCTCACTGAACAAGAGAAAGTAGGGAAGTGGAAGCTCTGTAAGAGGGGATGACAGAGAAGAGGAGGCCTTACAGCTGTTGAGTACTACAGTGCTGACTGCACTTCATCACTTCAAGCTAAACTTTTTATATCGTTTTTTCTGAAATTAGGCACTTTATTTTAGTTTACTTAAATTTAGAATGTATTATTGGAGCAGTTATTTATTATCCCTCCTGTTTGATGTAAAAACTGACATCTTGAAATTTTATTTGACTTGACAGTCCGTTGTTGACACAACTATACGTTATGGTACTGAATGATAACGCAAGTAAGTCCTTCCGGACCTTTGCTTTGGGAAATTTTCTCTATCTGGACTTCTTTGAATCTTTGAAGTAACGAACGACCTTTAGAGGGGAAGAGGTGTCGACGGCTCTCGCTAAATATCTCTCTCCAGTCAGAGGGAGGGCTCTGGTGGTGACGCTGACTCTTGTTGGCAGTTTGAAAAGATGACACACACATTCATCAGTCTAGAAATGTCAAACTCAAGCCGTCCTGCTTTAACACAACATAAAACAATTAGTCAGTTTGCTTTTTGGAAGCAGATTCCTCTGCTTTTCTTCTCCCCGCCTGCTGATCCAGCCGACGCACCTGAGTCTCTGAATGCCGAGAGGCCGACGCAGACCGAGTCTTTACGTCGTCCACAGAAATCAAACTGAATGTCATCAGCAGCACCACCATCACCATCAGCAGCAGCACCACCACCATCATCATCATCAGCACCACCATCATCATCATCAGCACCACCATCATCATCATCAGCACCACCATCATCATCATCAGCACCACCATCATCATCATCAGCACCACCATCATCATCATCAGCACCACCATCACCATCAGCAGCAGCACCACCATCATCATCATCAGCACCACCATCACCATCAGCAGCAGCACCACCACCACCAGCAGCACCACCACCACCATCACCATCAGCAGCAGCACCACCACCACCAGCAGCAGCAGCACCACCATCATCATCATCAGCACCACCATCATCATCACCAGCACCACCATCACCATCATCACCAGCACCACCACCACCATCACCACCACCACCACCATCACCATCAGCAGCAGCACCACCACCATCATCATCATCAGCACCACCATCATCATCATCAGCACCACCATCATCATCATCATCATCAGCACCACCATCATCATCATCAGCACCACCATCATCATCATCAGCACCACCACCATCATCACCACCAGCACCACCACCATCATCACCACCACCATCATCACCACCAGCACCACCACCATCATCACCACCAGCACCACCACCATCATCACCACCAGCACCACCACCATCATCACCACCAGCACCACCACCATCATCACCACCAACACCACCACCATCATCACCACCAGCACCACCACCATCATCACCACCAACACCACCACCATCATCATACGCACCACCACCACCACCACCACCAACACCACCATCATCACCACCAACACCACCATCATCATCATCAGCACCACCATCATCATCATCAGCACCACCACCACCACCATCAGCAGCACCACCACCATCAGTACCAGCACCATCAGCAACACCACCGTCACCGATATTTAATGGAATAATGTGTTGGTCTCTTACTGATGACATAGATCCTCAGTTTCCACCAGTTTCTTCATTCTCACTCCCGACTCGTCACATATTGACGTTTGGTCAAGACCCTTTGCCGTCAACCTGGGTATCCATTTTGCGTCATTTATTGACGTTAAGGGCTCCGCGCGTAAGTTAGCAACGCTTAGCAACAACAAATATACAACTTCCGGTAAAATTAGCAACAATACATATTCAACGTCCGGTTACACTTTCAAAATGAAACGCTAGCGTTTCGAAACATAGACATTTTGAAACGGCACGTTATTAAAGTCGTGAAACTTTGCAGTTTGATTCGGTTTAGGCAACAAAACTACTTCGCTAAGGTTCGCAAAAGATCCTGGTTTGGGTTGAAATAACTACGTACGTCAGTTAACATGTAAGTTAACTAACGACACGTCAATTTACGTAACTTGCCTAAATAAAAATATTTAATGGTGACCTTTTGTTTCACACTGGACACGAAACCCGGTCCCCTGGTTCAAAGTCGGGGTTCTGGCCCTACATCCAACCCAACCACCTCCTTACTCACTCTTTTCTGTTAAATATCATTTACCTGCCTTTACCGTCACAAACTGACGCTACAGGGATCCACAGTGCGTTACGAACTGACGCTGATGGACCATGGGTCCATATGTGACGACTTGGGAGTGAGAACGGGTCGGTTTCTTCACTGTAGCTGTATTTCGCATTTGTTTTTTATAAAATACAATCATGTATATTTGACTGAATAGACATGAGGACGGATGTCAGTGAGGTTAGAGAGAGAATGGAAGTTACAGGGTCAGACGTACATTTAGTTCCATTTTCACCTGTCAGAAATTCCTCGTCCTGCAGATGAAACGCTATTCTGCTCAGCGACACACACACACTAAAACACATGCATACAGTCAGTCAACAGCTGTCATAGCTGCCTTCAGTGGGAGGAGGAGGAGGAGGAGGAGGAGGAGGCATCAAACACCTGTTTCAGGCCTCCTTCCTACAAGTTAATGCATACAGCACGCACACACAACTGCATCTTCACACGCTGCAGTAGTACAGTACAAGCAGTCTGCATTTCAAAGTCCTGGCTATATTAATAATAATGAGATAATCTGTTCTCACATTAGTATCCAGTCCGGATTGACTGCTGGACATTAAAGCACCTGTTGTTGACTCACAGGTGTTTCCTCATCGCAGGGCTGTGTGGACTGTCCTGTTTATGTTGTTTCACCTAAAAGAACAAGAGAATCAAGCCGCTTTTCCGTCACCAGTACCAGCTGAGCTCCACTCGGTTTGGCCGCACTCTGTAGTCCCCTCAATGTAGCTGGTCGTCATAGCGACGCCACACACAACTGCCGCGACGTAATGTTCAATGCGACCCACAAACAGCTTTCTCTTTTTTAAGTTAAAGCGTTTGAACCTTCCTCAGAATGTAAAGACAGATAAGCGGTATGAAAACCTTCCAGCTGTGTTTTCCTCTGCCGTCGTCGCTGCAGCGGTCTGTGTGACGGCGGGAGCAGAGGGCTCTGTGAGCGGGCGGCCGGCCTCACGCGCTCCTCCTGCGGGTCACAGCAGGCTTCAACCCGCCGCCACTTACGGAGCTCCTCAACTTCACTTCCCGTAAAACTGTCAATATTGGAAATCTAAACAGCTGATTTCACCTCATTTAGTGATGAAATAATGTGAAAACTGTAAAATATAAAACTTCCTGTCGCTGTCCTCTGACAGGCGCACGCAGTGATGATGCAGCGAATAGTAACGATTCTCTCTGACCAATCAGCAGCCTGCTGTGTTTTCACGTCACATTTTGGTGTCGCCTCAGCTCGACTGGAACCTCGACGGAGGTGATACGAAAAAAGTACCTGGAAGCAGCTACAGGTCCAACTTTTCCACAGTGGAAAACCAAACAAAGGCGAGTCGAGCTGGTGAAAAAGGGCCTTGCGTCAGTCAGTCATTGTCTATACCCGTGTACCCAGCTGACACTGGGCGAGAGGCGGGGTACAGGTTGCCAGTCCATCGCAGTAGGAGAATCACAGGTGTAAATAATTAAATGAACGATGTCTGAAGCACGGACGGCAGATTATTTTGTCCCCCTATGCGTGCCGCACACCTCCGTGAAGCTAGGAGGCTCAGCTAGCATCTCGATCCGACCATTTTTATCCACATCAAACGCCGAGAATCTAAATGAACTTACATCACAACATAAGTCGCTCTGTAATCACTGAACATGGCTGCACAAGCTGCCTTCCTCACATCTCTCGTCCCACACCGCAGTCCGACCACGCCAAAGAAAACTCAGCTCCAGCTCTGATCAGCTGTTCACATCACCCACGTTATTAGCCGACTAATAATAACAACAAACGCAGCACTATACATTTACAGTTACAACTGCTGACGTACTTTTGCAGTTTCAGTCCAAAACCAGCTGTTGGTGAGGTCACTGAGCTGATAAGTTTCGTTTCTCTCGTCAGACTGAAGGAGAGAAGAAGAGTTGTTGCTATACGATCATTTTGGAAGATGCAGTGAGTGTTTCTGTTCTAACTATAGTGAACTATGCACAAAGGTGTTTCTATTATTTAGTCTACTGTTGGCTTCACTGATTACTGAAATGGGGTAGAAAAACAGAGACACGTGTCAGCAACGGTAAGCTCTTCCTGTAAAATTCATGCTAAACGCCTTCAAGGCAAATGGCCAAAGTAAACTGAATGTAGGTCTTGAACCATCTGGAGTATCTGCCTGGTTTTGGGCGTCTCTGAAAGAAACACTCTGCAGAGTCTAACCCTAAAGTCAGAATTGCTACTGGAATTGATTAATAAAAGTTTAAACACACTAAAACTAATAGATTTTTCGTTTCCGCTTGAAAATGTTTGCTAACAAATGCAACTACAGCTGGAAAACACTGTAGCATAAAGCCTTACCTAGAACAAGTTTAAATTTCATACCAATACCATGAAAAATGAGGGTCTTTCTCAGCGTGTTTTTTCTGAAACAGCCCCGCCCCCTGGCGGCAGGCGGCTGCTGCGTCGCTCCGTATCAGCATTTGGTGTCAGTCGAAAGGTCAGAGGTCAGCGGCTAATTTGAATCTATCGTAGTTGTTTACATTCAAATCTGCGTTATTACCGTTATAATGACAAACGAGTCACGTGAAGCGATGCGGCAGCCGTCCCTGAGGATTTACTGATGGAATAATGTGTTTTGGACTAAATGTTTCACTGGATTGGACCGTCTGGACCTTTGACAACGTTTCTGTTGGAATATAATCGATCGGTGGATTAAGTTACTGTGAGGCTTCACAGGTGAGTCGCGTCACTTTTGCTGTCCTGGCTGGTCTGACAGAGGCGCTGATTGGACCTGCTGTGGTCGAATCACGAGGATTTTAGCTTTCAGACGGTGGATCATATAGCAGTTGTGGGCACATAACGAGAGCTGCCGTCAGGACCCGTTACCATCAGGAATGTTAAGAAGTTTTCCGCTAATGTTACATGAAGCACACATGGTTGCAGGATTATGCGCAAATGTTGGAATGAGCGAATGCAAGTTTATATTTCTTTAAAAAATCAAGTCATTTTCAAGTCATCTGTCTCAAGTCTAAGTCGAGTCTTTTGTCTGTTTTAGTCAAGCAAGTGTCAAGTCTACAAATTTCCACCTCTGGCTGCGAGCATTAATATCAAACACTGTCATCACCCTCTGTGTTTGCATTATTCACAAACATTCAATACACCAAAGTATTTGTGATGAATGAGAGGTCCGGCCCGCCCCCTCTAACATCCTGGCTGGACAAAGTTCAGTCAGATTAAACTGTCCACAGAGCCAACAGGACCGTCTGTTTATATATTGCTGCTGCTGTGTATATGTTGACACGGCCTGCTCCTCGTTCGCTCCTCAGTGGAACGAATGACCCACTTCAGGCCGTGTCTGAACTCACTCCCTGTCCATCTACAGAAGTGATGTGAACAGCACCTGTACGAACCAAGTAATACCCAGGCTGGTACTGCCGATACTGACAGTACTTTTGGCATATTTTATTTCTAGTTTAATGTGACCCGTTTCTGTATTCATGACGGAAATAAAGAGCCAACTCCAAATAATAGCTGCATAATGAAAAACATCAAACTACTACTGATTATTTTTCAAGTCGATTAATCTAACGACTAATTTTGTTTATTCTAAAAAAAGAAAAGTTGCTGATTAACATACCAATTTATCCAAAACAAATATCAAAAACATGTCTAATCAATAAATCTAGATTTTATTCAATCATCCTGATGATAATAATATAATAATAATGACAATAGCAGCAAATCTTTAAATGAATCAAATTTCCACGTCACTGATGTGCTGTGATAATAACAATAACTGACATTAATGAGGCTACTTTACTTAAAACTTTAAATGTTTCTGACATGGATTCAATTCATTATTAAGTAACGCAGTATGATAATCAAATGTATTTCTGCATCAGTGACCACCTGAAAGGACTCAGTCACAGATCGTCTGTACTGTTAGTTTCAGCTGTTTTCTCGCTCAGACGTGGCCGTTAAATAAACAGAAGATATGAAACGGCCGATCGTTAGATGACTTATCGTGCTGATAATGTGCCGTGTGGCGACAGAAAGTAAACACGATTTGCGGTGCTGCCGTCTAGACAAAGTGCTGCGGGATACTTTCATTTCACGTGTTCGTGCTGCAGTGAAGCCGTTTCCAGTTCACAGAGCTCACAGAGCAGCACGTTGTTGAGTGTCTGTCTGAAATACTCCAAACGGTCGAAGGCGCGGTCTTGTAGCTGGAGCTTGTCCGGAAGAATCCAACACCGGATGCAGCGACAAATCGCCCGCAGCCCTACAAACTACCGATATATTCTTTAATTATAACAAAAATCTCCTGCTCAGAACTGCCGCTTCATAACATCGTCATGTTATTGTGACTTAATCTCAGGTGTTGAGCGAAGTTTGCGGTGCTGCCAAAGTATTTCACCGTCTTCGCACACACATCACACACAGCGAGCGTCATTATTACCTTCACAGCTGAAATACAGCCAGACCTGACGGCTTTCACAGAGTCAGGGTTCAGTCGGGGGAAATGTAGAGGCTCACTTCAGAGAAGCTCTTTGACAGGCGGAAGGAAAAGTAGTTCCCATCAACCGAGTGTAATTAGACCATCCTGGTGACAGGAAGATACTTGATGAAACGCCCAGATATCCATCCTTAGAGCAGAAACGCTGGTATCAGAAATATCGATGCTTCAGCATTGATCCGCACATCACTAACGTACAGTCCTCTGCACGCTGTCCGGCCCGTATCTCATCAGTGACCCTCCTGTTATTTCTCGAGCGTCTCAACTCTTCTGACGTTTGAACGTTCTGTCTGGATGCATGTAAATACGTGTGCCATCCATTTTCTTTCATCTGTGAATACATTTCATGTGTGAGAGTCTGTCTGAAGACCAGTGTTCCTGTGTTGCATGTGCATGCTAACCTGTTTTTGAACTCCTGTCTCTAGTGTGTGTGTCAGTCAGCGGTAAGTAGGCCACCTGATCCCCTGCTGAATAATTGATGTCCGGTCAGGGAGAGACAGAACGCTGCTGACGATGGAGGGATGACAGGAGGGCAGAAGAGATAAATCAGAAGGGCGTGGATCCTTACTGCCTATAGATAAGATGGGAGAGAGTGGCATGAAATGGAGTTCGATTTTAGGAGAGGGAAAGTGAAGGGATAATAATAGAGCTAAAGGACGGAGAAAAGGAAAGGAAGCAGCTGGAGATAAAGGAGAAGGTGGTGAAAGACACAGTGAAGCGTATTGGCACGACGCATGTAGAGAGGAAAGGTGTGGACACAGACACCAGTGAGATATTAGACATCAGGTCTGTTAACATGAACTAAACACAGACACCGTCTCTGCTTACATCTCACTACTTCTTTCTCATCCCTTATCCTCCCTCTCTTTCTGGCTTGCTTCTGATGCCGTCGTCTCCAGAAATACAACAGCAGTGGTAAAAAGACCTGCGCTGACGTCGTTTTGACCGAGTTTTTTGTCTGAATATAAAACCCTCAGCAGCATTGAGCATGAGCTGCACATTAGAATAGCTTCGAATTTCAGTGTTTTCACACAGTTTTACGTGAGCTTTAGATGAATTTTTTGGTGTTGGTCGGGGGGGTTTCGGGCTCCTCCCCCAAGAAAATCTCACGTTTTCCAATGACAAATATGTAATTTCACATCATATTGAGCCGCTATTTTCACCATATCGCTAAACAAATAGTTGGAACAGCTCGAGCAGATAATAAATAACCAACAGCCAAAGATCAGTCTGCTGGAGGAACGACAACCTTTAGATTTGATGGTCGTTCTGTTGCTCCACAGTGATTTTACAGTGATGGCACAGCATGTTTTGGGGCGTCGCCCCCTGAAACCCTGTTAATATGACCTCATCATCATAGATACGACTGTTCATGTTGCCTTTTGTGTCTTCATTTCACAGCTTCTGACATTTATCTGTTGACATTAATATAAAAAATAGGCAGCATGAGAAACCTCCTCCCTTCTGAGCTCATTAAAATCCAAACAGAAACGTCTCCTCATCAGCTTAAAAGGACGAGTTCGCATCACTTATTAGCTTCACTAACCTCAGCTCCTCCAGTCACCTCCGTCCTTTCTTTTCCTAATGACCATTTTTTTCAGACCCATCTGAAAACTGAAAACTAATTGAACCAGTCTGTGCAGGGTGGAGCTGCAGGCTACGTCAGTTTAGTCTAAGTTTGTAAGTGATGTTCTCAACATTGGAGAAGCAGGTAGTAATAAAATACAGCTGCCAGTTATTTTCCATAAATTGAGCTGATGTTCAGCTACAGAGCAGCTAAAGACGCAGCTGCTGTAGAAGCTGCTCAGTCTGAGGGGGGGGGAGATGTTAGCTAGCGCTAACCGGCTTCACTTTTCCAGCAGGTGGGGAAACAACAGACTTTTCTTGGTCTTGATAATCGAACACTGTAACCGATAAAACGGCAAAATTAACACTCAAGTAAACAATCATGAACCTTTTGGGGCTTCTGCAGGAGAGCGTGACGGAAAACGTGCTTTAACCAAACCTTAGCAGAACGTTCACACGAGTCTGTCTTCATTTTCAACCGTTCTGAAAGACACGTGACGTCGTCATGTGGACGAGGCCGCCAGGTCAGAATCTGGGTCAGTCTCTGTGCCTCTCCCTCCCCGGGTCTCTGTCAGAGCTTAAGTCCTTAACAAAGCCTAAGTGAAGCCCTTTGGTCACGGGAGGCTTTCCTGGACCCGGCTAATCCCTGGTGGATCTGCTGATTAGCAGACAGACTGGACTTTCTGCAGCGTGAGAGGAAAGTCTCTCATCGATCCACACAGCACCTTTCTTTGTTGCCACCTTCGCCTCCTTCAGTGCTCCCCAGTACAGTTATTCTGCCTCCCCTCCCTGTTTCATCTGTTCTGCCTCCGTCCCCTCCTTCACCATCTATCAGGGAAGAAGAGGAAGCATCTGACTTCCTTGTCTCCTTTCATTTTCATGTCTGCTGCCTCCTCACCGCGCTTTGTTTCATCTTCATCTCTCTTGCGTTGTCCTTCCCCGCATTATTCCTCCTCCTTTGCCTCGTCTGACATCTGCATCTTCTGTTCTCCCTCTCCTCTCACTTCCTCTCCTCATTTCTTCATCGCTTGTCATCCCACCTCTCTCCTCGTCTACCCCCCTCTCCACTTTTCTTGTCTTCTTGCTTTGTTCGACTCGTCTTTACTAAATTATGATCACGCTTCTTCTCCCTCCTCGCCCTGCCTTCCTTTCGCTTTACTTGAACCACAATAAACTCTCAATCTTCCCTTTTCTCTTTCAGTTCCTTCTCACTCATCTATTATCTTTTTATCTCACATGCACTCTTTCACGGCTTGTTTGCCCTCCCGCTGGTTTCTCTCCTGCATGCTCTTCCCCTTTCTCTGCCGACCTCCCTCTCTCCTATGCATCTTCTTTATATTCCTTTTGGTCTTTAACGCCTCTCTCATTCTTCCCCTCACTGACTTCCTCCATACATCTCCTCCTCTCCCCTCGTTTTCGTTTACAACATCCTGCGAGACCGCCGCTCAACCCAGAAGAAACCAGAGCGCTCAGACCGAGCACATGAATGTTAACGAGCATTTGTACTTAACGACTTCGGCATGTGGGACACTGGAGAAGATCAAACCAAGGTAAAGTTCCTTATACACACAGAACTGAAGTCTTTGCTGACTAAGAACGACAGAGAAGTTGCTGCCAGGCCAGGAGAGGAGGCTCTCCTGTGCATTGCAAGCAGGCTAAAAATGAGCCTTGTATAATAAGAGCGTGTCGAGTCACAGAATAATTGGGGTGGATCTGTAGATCTTGTGTTTAATGTTGAAACATTTTCTGGATTTGCCTGCGCAGGTTATCGAGCTGAAACGGAGAATCTGATTCATTCTAATTTCACCCACCTGACATCACCCTGTGCATAGCTACCCGCTTTCACACAGAGATCCCGCAATAAACACGGGAAGAATTCCCACCAATATGCCGCATTCGCTCATTCACGCTCAACAAAATACTGCGCGATAAACCCGCAACCGTGTGCGCTTTCACAGAGCGTTCTGGCTTTCCGGGTTACCTCCATTGAGTCTGCCCATGTTGCGGCTGCCTGAGCTCAATTTTCAAAATGAAGTACCCTGCGCAGACTCCCGACAACAATAAACACAGTTAAAGCAGACAAAAAAGAAACCATTTAACTATGTAGCCTACTTGACCATAAGAGAAGCACAAAAGCAAGCACTGATTGCAAAATCAACAGAATCTAAACATGTCAGTAAAATCAGTCAGGCAAAATGCTCTTATTCTGAAATGCTCCCTTTGGATAGGAAGCCCGCAGGCACGGCGTGACAGAGAGCTGTGGAGAGGGTAGTGCTGCCTATTACCCATAAAACCGCGCGGACACAAACAAGCCGAATTCATGCATAAATACACCTTTTAAAAAGTTTTTAGTAGTTTTCTTGCATTTTCGAAAAGTCAGCGAGAACTAAACCCTGAACTATCATATTCGTCCCGCTGATCTTCCTCAGGCTTATGGCAAACAGTTTGCATGATCTAGGCTGCAACATGACGTGCAGAACGAAGACGCAAACTAGGATGCTACGAAATGATGTTTCATGTTTCATCAAATTATTAACGTTATAGTTTCTCCGTCCTCTGGAATGTTTCTCGCCGAGCTTCAGATGTTTTTATGAAAGCCCGGTAGGTAAACTACAGTAAAATAATCCCATCGGATGCAAGGTCCCCATATTTGGTGAACTTTTGCTGCAGAACCTGTCGTAAAATCCCTTTTGTGCTCGTGGCTGTGGCCAGAAGAGTGAACTGGCACTTTTGGTGTGAGCCCTGTTCAAGAGAGAAACTAACACACTTCACTTTTACACAACAAATCATCTGCAATCTGTGGACTGATGACACATTATCAAATACACTCAGATCCAAATCTTTAGTCATTCCATAAACAGTGAAGAGTATTCTCCAAACACACCATCAATCATATCATCAGTTAATGAGTATCTGTAATATCAGGTATGCTTCTTCAGTGAACAATGCTGTAGCTCCATCATGCAGCCCGGTCTCCATTATGTGTTACTGTGTTTTCCTTCCATTGCTGAATCACTTTGTCCCCGTCTCCCTACAGAAGCTTAAAAACACCGTGTCACATACGTCCTCTGGCCATCTGGATATAATCCCAGTAAAATCCTCCATGGACGGTTGTTGTCGCTCTTCACCGCAGTTATCACTTTATAAATGCGTCTCTGACCTCTGGCATGTCCTCACATGTTTTAATATTGTAAAAGTTCGACCTCCACCGAAGAAGCATGACCTCAACGTATCCTTCCCCAACAAATACAGGGAAATCTTCAAATCTCATTTAATTCCAAGATAATCAAAACATTTATATAGATAGTCTTTATTATTGTCATTGAACATAAAATACAACGAGATGCAGTTTAGAGCCAACCATTGAACTTAGCAGCTTCTATAAATAAATAAATACGCCATAAAAGGATTGCATAAAATAATAAAATGAAGCAATAAAACATACATTAAAAGAATGCGACAGCAATGTTAGCATTAAGACATAATTAACTGGTCCAGCAATTGGATAAAGTGCATTTAGTGTGTGTTAAGCACAGTTTGGCATCACCTGATTCAACATTCAAGATTGCATCAGCATGTCCACACATTTGGCTGAAAGAAGCAGAGAGAGAGAGAGAGAGAGAGAGAGAGAGAGAGAGAGGGGGGCCGACAACAGAGCGTTTTTTTACTGTTTTCATACGTTATTTCATCACTAAATCCACTTCTGAGAAGTGAGGCGAGAAATCAGCTGTGAAAATGTTGAAAATAGGCAGTTTGACTAAAAATGATGGCAAATCTAAAATGGGATCAAATGTTTTGGTAGTTGTGACGCTCCGCAACCGTCAGCGGGGGGAGCTAGCGAACCAGCCGGCCAGTCAGCTCGCAGACCTGCAGCCAACACAGCAGAGTCCAGCAACAACGGCAGAGTAAAGACCCACAGCTGTATGATAGTTTTAACGTTTGTACCGCTGTTATTCTGTCATTACATTCTGAGTAATGTTGTAAGGTTTTAATTTAAATCAAGAGACACCTGGATGATGTACGGAAAGATTTGGTCTTGTGAAACTTCGGAAAAAATAAACAAACAGAATGAAAGGGGACCGTCGTTGCTTTATTATTATATTAGACATTACATTGTTAGTGTACAGTAGAGTTGTGGTCACAGTATTTGCTTTTTATTTGCTTTTATTTTATATAATTTTTTTTAGGTGCAAATATATCTTGGTAAGTTCAAACCTACAATAAAGCCAATTCTGAGCTTTTAGTTTTGGGGGATGAAGCCCGGCTGTTATAATAATCTGAGCTCTGCAGGCGGCCTCTGCGCTGGGGGTATTGCGCAATACCAGCAAGAGCGCATCGTCTCAAACCGTCAGCGGCGTTCTGAGTGCAAGTTCATTCTTCCAAGAACAACTAGCAAGAACGTTCTCCCCAAGAACACAAGTCCGTTCTTCTGGTTTTGAGAAACACCCACGGTCAAGACCTGTTTGCGTCAGTTTTTAATGCGCTGCCCCCCTTTTAGCGTCATAGTTCATAGGAGTTTGTTGGGGTGGACAAGTGGGTCAGATACCGGACTTTCACCCAGGAAACAAAAAGTCAGCGTTGATTCTTTTTAGTTATGCTACGTATCTTAAGTATGTTATTTTATCTCAAACCACGATCTTTGCCGAAACCTAACCAAACTGCAGTGTTTCGCAACGCTAACCACTAATTTTATTTTGAAAGTCTAACTGGACGTTGCATAATATTGCTAACTCGAGCACGAAGCCCCACGTGTGCAAAAACGAAGCTAAAGGGTCCCCAGGGCGTTTAAAAGGTTGACCAAGCGCCCATGTGTGTCGAGTTGGGACTGAGAATAGGGTCACGGGATGCTGGACTTTAAAAAAAGGCATGCTGGTTAGAAATTGTGTCGCGCTGCAAAACGTCACCATGTTACACGACATCAAAACCTCGCAGGAGCAAGGCATCTGCGGGCGCCGAGTCCGCCGGCCCCAGTTGCTTTTCTCCGGCTGCACGAAGTTGAAACAATAATAAAACAATAATGATAATTATCGCAATATAATTTTCCTCAATAACAATATAACAAATGTTCAATATATCGTCAATAAATGTTTGATTCAGTTGAATCACTAACTAATTAGCACTTTATATTTCTATTAAGATATTAATTTTGTTGAGGAAAAGGGACTGAAAGAAAGATTTACTAATCATATTTGTTGAAAAGTTTTCGTTTTGAATGTTCTCCCTCTGAATTGTGAAGTGATCCACCGAAGTTTAAGAAAAGTTTAACCACACAAGGAACCTTCCGATTTCTCCGTCCATCACTCAGGAGCAAAAATCTGCATTTAAACTTGAAAGAAATAATGATTTGACATTTATCGTGATAATTATCGATATCGAATGGTATGAAATGTTTTTATCGTGATAACATTTTTAGCCATATGGCCCAGCCCTAGTTGGAACCACCTTTTGCCTGATCTCTTTTTCTTTGCAAATGTCGCGAGCTCAGTCGTTGATCTCAGTAAGCTCACGCAGGTAGAATGTGTCCGACTTGACGGCGCAGTTTTTATATCAAGTTGGTGAAAGTCAATCACGAGATGAGTTTGGTCATCTCAAACTCATCTCTTGTGCTGCTATCGCCTGGATCTAATGTTTAAGCATTAAAACGGCTGAAATGTATTGGTTTAGAGAGGAAGGGCGAGACAGGAACCCTGGAGCTGCTTAGGCCCTGGACATCAGTGTCAGAATGATTGTGAGAAGCATTTTACAGGATGGATTCAACCATTAAACACTGTTCACTGCTAGCAACTACACATCAGGGTCTATGTTATTTAGTCATGTATTTTTCTCTGTTTAAACAAGGCTGAATGCATAAAAGAGCTTTGTGTGAGCAGCAGGGAGAAATCACCCAATATTTCCTCTAACAGGAGCCTCAAGATGTTGAATTTTAAGTGAGCGGCACAATGGGGACTGGAATAATCTTTCTGTCACAATTAATCACTATCACTAATTGCTCTCTCAACCTACAAGTATAATCTACAGCCGAACTCGACAGGTTCAGCCATCTTCTCTGAGGACTGCTGGGAGGAAATCACAAACTGAATTACAACGAGGTGAAGCAGGTTAGGGAGAAATGATTGCATGCAAAAAAAAAAAGTCAGTTCCTCCCAGAATGACTCCAGACAGCATTGGAAACTGGTGATGCGTAACAGTTTATGAGTATTCAAGGGTGGATTATTCCCTCAAGTGTCCCGGCAACATGACTCGTTTTGAATATTAGGCCTGTCTGAATCTGGGTTTCTCACTTCCATTCAAAAGCTGAGTCTCGTTTGGGCTTTTCAAACTCAAAATGTTACGTAAAACTAAACCAAGTAATAGATTATCCTCCTAATGTCCAGATTAGCGTTGGCACAGGGAGATTACATTGTGTGGCGGACGGCCCTCTCTCGTCTGATGTTGACTGTTTGCGAACATGAGCCAAATCTCTTGCTGTATAATTTGCCTGTTATGTTCACGAGGAGACGGAGAGGACAGCTTGACATCCTGACATGCAGACAGTAAAAAAAAAAAAAAAAGTCTTTCTGTTCCTGAAATAAAAACAAAATGTATTTTAATTATCTTAACTTGTCAGGCTTCTTGCAGAAATTATTCCCCCTGATTTGAAATCCCTTGCAATTTCATACTGCATTTTGTTCTAAGTATGATTGTCACATAATAAGACTGTTTGGGCAATTACCGCAGCTTTCATGAGGGAATTACTTTTGCACTTCATTAAAATGAGCAGAAAACATAATTGCGTCTTTTTTTCTCCTTCTCCTCAATGGTCCCTTGCCTCCATCCCTCTCTGTTTCTTTTTCTCCAAGAAAACATATTTTACGCAGATGCATGCGCCCCCATAGAAATTTATTTGAAATTACGAGGAAGAGTATAAGCCTCTCGCGTCTCTGGGGAGACGAGACTTGGATTCAAGGTTTTCACTTTGAAAAACAATACACTTATTATGGCGTTTTGCCTGCGAGGGAAAATCACTTCCTCCTCTCCCCTCGCTCTCTTTTCTCCGATCCCTCCGTTTGGCAGAGATGATTTAAGGGCTTGTTTAACACGGTCACAAGCAGCTTTGCTTTGCAGAGCACATGTTGTGTGTTTCGTGGATTCGTGTGTATTCGCAGTGCGTTTGTTTCGCCGCATCTGGATGTACGTATCTCCGAAGACGTGAGAGAAGTTCTCGCTGAGGATGTAACCTTTGCCTGCCGCTGGTTTCCTCCCCTCTTGCTGAGGGAAGCTGTTTCACTTTATTTGCATTACAGCAGAGATGAAAAATAGCACGCAGACAGTCTGCCGACTCGACATGACTCGTAAACACATTTCAGGTCCAACCTTCTGCAAAAACCCTTTACATCACACAGAATCAGCTCTTGGCTCTTTTGTTTTTAATCTTTTCTGACATTACATGCTGTTTCCCCCCCAAACTGTGTCTGCAAAAAAGTAACAGCAAACCTTTAAATGTGATTTATTTAGATGCTCATTTCTTTACCCACTTTTTCCTCACATGCTTTTTCAGTCCTTTCTTCACTGTGAAGAGAACCAAGAAGCCAAGAACAAACTGCCGTGAACCTGTTTTCATTCAGCCGTCTTTTTCCATTGGAAAAGTTCCCGTCATAAAAAAGTCTCTAACATGAATCTTCCACAGGTCAAACTGCCGGTTCGTTAAAGTAAGCAAACAGCAGACGACGCAGATTCTTCTCAGATACCGGTTCTGTTCTTTCTTGTGTTTGACTGCTGCTTCAGTCTGTGAACGTTCACGGCTGTAAATTTATTTCTGTAAACTATTTTAGTGCAACAAGGCAAACGTTCAGTACGTCACCTCTCACTGGAAGGTGACGAGTTCTCAAACTGCAGCGTAACCCAGCAGAAAACTGACCTCTAATGCTGCGTTCAGGTGACAGGTGGAAATTACAGACTTCCAACCTCAAAGTGTTCCAGGTGCATGATGGGAAACGTGAACGAAAAAAACATGGCTGACTTATTATTATGGTCCATCTCGGGTTAATTAAACTAGCCCTCGATCATTACTGGAGCACAATAGTCACGTGACACACGCAGTTGGAAGAAAATAAAATAGGTGTGCGGTCTGCATAGATCGGGGGTCGGCAACCTACGGCACGCGTGCTGAGACATTTCAAGTGGCCCGTGAGAAAGCAAACACTGCCGCTGCGTTGTTTAATATTCCATCAAGTTAGTGAAAAAACAGAAGAACAACCACCGTGACGAATTAATGTTGACATTATTATTATTATTAGGGTTGTCAAATGATAATAAAATGGGAAACATAACGCCGGTCAGCAGCTGTCTGTGAGACTGGGCCAAACTAAAACATTTAATTTTGCAGGGAGGGAGTTTACTTTCCGTCCGGTGTGGAAAATAACAGATTTTTAGATGCATCGCGATGCGGGCTTGGACGATTATGAATCAATTAACAAATGTCAATAATCGAGAATCTAGAGGTTGATTGATAACGTGATGTTGACGGGAAAAAAACGCTGAAGTGCGGCTCCGGACCGTCTGTGGCGTGAACACAACGGAGACGTGTGGTTCTCCCTGTTGGGCACAGACAGGCAGCTGCTACTAAACTTTCACATGATCAATAAAATCACAACTAACGTTAATGACCTTCACCCGCACGCGGTGCAGCACGGCAGCGCTTAGCGAGCGTCCTCTGCTCATTCTTCAAAGGACAGCTACGTGACAGGCGGAGCAGAGGAGAAGATGAGCGCTACGTGTCAGCTGTAAATGTACAGTGTAGCTCACAGCGTGTCCGTTTATTAGTCTGTCTGTTTTCCTACTGCTAGAAAGGCGGTTAGCGTTAGCAAACACCTCCTCTTCAGCGGTCTGGAAGCTGAGCAGGACGCCATCAGGCTGCTGTAAAGTTGGTTTGTTGTCATTCATCCACAAATGCTGTTTCTAAAGGCCCACGGTGCTCAACACAAGATTCCAATAATCAACTTACAGGACACAAACGTATAACTACACCCGACGAGACCACAAAAGGAACATTAAGGTGGAGTGAACGTGTTCGGCTGGAGCAGCGTGGTAAAAAGTCCAACCTGTATCTGACTCTATAATGACAACAGCAGCCTCGTAAATAAAAACAGCAGCAGAGGTCAGTAATGACGCTGTAATGATGCAAAGCTACATTTACATCAAGTAACATTAAATATCTGCATTTCATCACTACCTACCACTTTGGATTGTTACAAATACTTTGCTTTAAAAGTACCAAATAGTCAAACAGTGAGAAAAATCCATCTGTATCTTGTATCCACTGTGTCACAATGAGGTGCCTACAAATTCCCTCCGAGGAATCGAATGGTGAGACCAGTGAAGATGCTCAACCTTAGTGACGAGTGCAGCAGAGACGGTAAATATGGTGGAAAAATGTGAATTTAGAAGAAAAACTGTTGTCACAAGAGGCCTCTAACTGTTTTAGCCTCTGGCTGACTGGACACACGACATGTTGGTAGTTTGCCGTTTACTGTCACTTCAGTGTTCCAGCTCAGGCTTGACCTGCTCTTGTTCGGCAGCGGTGACTTGCTTATTCAAACCGAGGAGGCGGGTGGCCTCCTGAAGTTTCTTAGTATTTTTACATTTTTAATAAAAAAAATGTGGCATTGTTATTGCATATGAACAGTGGGAAAAAGGTTATGAACGTGTTTATTATCACTGATGGACTCATCTACCAAAATCTATCAGAATATTTTAAACTCTTATCACGGCAAATATCGATATATGATTCATTTCAGTTCATTCGAATAATTCATTACAAACAAGTTACAAAGCTTGTAATTAATTTTGACAGCCCTGTTTATTATGTCTTCTTTATTATTATTAACGAGGTCAAACTTCAATTAAAATCTGACTATAAGTGCATAAATTAAAAATAAATGACGTTAACAAACGCTGCTGGCGCACTGGATGTCTTCATCTTTGCATGTTGACTCTCATCACAGAAAAGGTTGCCGACCCCTCTTATAGACTGATGGATCCTGATTGTCTTTGCATGTGTTCATACTGTTGGAGCAATCTCATCTTAGCAGCTTATAGTACCAATAAATGGAGTAAAATTTATTGCACAGAGGTCGTTGGTCATCAGTTATTGCACTTAGGCCACGAGAAATGTCCTTACTCATAATCTAGAAAAGATACTTAAACATTAAATACTAAAAATATATATATATTATAAAAATATAGCAGTAAAACAGAAGAAAGTTATTATGTTGTGCAGATGTGTGTGTGTGCCAGGGAGGCCCTCTGAAGTCCGTCGGACTCCCCTCACCGATACCCCACCACTCCATTTAAAGGCTCGGAGTAGGGGTGTGACGAAACACTCAGCCCATGAGACGTGACATTGGGGTCATGACAACAAGACCAGAGTACATTTTAATAGGCCTACTATTTAGAAAAAAAAATGTATTGATGAAATATTCAACAGGGGGTCTGGGGGTCGTCCCCCTGAAGATTTTCAGCATTAAACACTTAATTTCCTGCAGTCTGGAGACATTTTCTGCACCAGAGAAGCACAAATTTCAGGTGGCAGGTGACAATTCAGAATATAAAATATAATACAGGGCCTAACGTTAAACTTTTCTGCAACTGGCCCCACCGGGCCAGTGGGTTTGAAACTTACTGACCCTCCCTCCAGAAGTTATTTATCAGTGTTACAACAAAACCTTATAAGTTATCTTCTACTGCTTGATCGGTTATTAAATACATCCTGGATATAAAATTAAAAACTAAACTAAAATGTGATCACAGTTAAAATGATAAAAAAATTAAAAAGGTTAAAAAAACAACTTACTTTTAAAACAAAACACACTAACAAATAAAACATGACGTGCTTTGCTGCTGACAGCCAGTTAATTAAACTCTACACAGAGCAGCGGACACAAGTCGCCATTTTAGCAACCTGTCCTTCACCTTGTAGCCCCGCCCTAAAGCCTCCCCTGCTTCCTGGTCTCTGTTACTCTAAATGGGACCATAATTTACTAAATGAACATCATGCTGTGTTGAAGAAGACTTGAAACTAGCGACTGAGACCATAAACTCATCAGGAAAGTGTTTACTGAGGGAATAAATCAGCTGACAAGTAGAAACATTTTCTTTCTGCAGCCGCTGGAGTCGCCCCCTGCTGGCTGCTGGAGAGGACACAGGTTTAAGTCGCCCCCTGCTGGCTGCTGGAGAGGACGCAGGTTTAAGTCGCCCCCTGCTGGCTGCTGGAGAGGACGCAGGTTTAAGTCGCCCCCTGCTGGCTGCTAGAGAGGACGCAGGTTTAAGTCGCCCCCTGCTGGCTGCTGGAGAGGACGCAGGTTTAAGTCGCCCCCTGCTGGCCGCTGGAGAGGACGCAGGTTTAAGTCGCCCCCTGCTGGCTGCTAGAGAGGACGCAGGTTTAAGTCGCCCCCTGCTGGCTGCTGGAGAGGACGCAGGTTTAAGTCGCCCCCTGCTGGCTGCTAGAGAGGACGCAGGTTTAAGTCGCCCCCTGCTGGCTGCTGGAGAGGACGCAGGTTTAAGTCGCCCCCTGCTGGCCGCTAGAGAGGACGCAGGTTTAAGTCGCCCCCTGCTGGCTGCTGGAGAGGACGCAGGTTTAAGTCGCCCCCTGCTGGCAGCTGGAGAGGACGCAGGTTTAAGTCGCCCCCTGCTGGCTGCTGGAGAGGACGCAGGTTTAAGTCGCCCCCTGCTGGCTGCTGGAGAGGACGCAGGTTTAAGTCGCCCCCTGCTGGCTGCTAGAGAGGACGCAGGTTTAAGTCGCCCCCTGCTGGCTGCTAGAGAGGACGCAGGTTTAAGTCGCCCCCTGCTGGCTGCTGGAGAGGACGCAGGTTTAAGGCGCCCCCTGCTGGCTGCTAGAGAGGACGCAGGTTTAAGTCGCCCCCTGCTGGCTGCTAGAGAGGACGCAGGTTTAAGGCGCCCCCTGCTGGCCGCTGGAGAGGACGCAGGTTTAAGTCGCCCCCTGCTGGCTGCTGGAGAGGACGCAGGTTTAAGTCGCCCCCTGCTGGCTGCTGGAGAGGACGCAGGTTTAAGTCGCCCCCTGCTGGCTGCTAGAGAGGACGCAGGTTTAAGTCGCCCCCTGCTGGCCGCTAGAGAGGACGCAGGTTTAAGTCGCCCCCTGCTGGCTGCTGGAGAGGACGCAGGTTTAAGTCGCCCCCTGCTGGCTGCTGGAGAGGACGCAGGTTTAAGTCGCCCCCTGCTGGCTGCTGGAGAGGACGCAGGTTTAAGTCGCCCCCTGCTGGCTGCTAGAGAGGACGCAGGTTTAAGTCGCCCCCTGCTGGCCGCTAGAGAGGACGCAGGTTTAAGTCGCCCCCTGCTGGCTGCTGGAGAGGACGCAGGTTTAAGTCGCCCCCTGCTGGCTGCTGGAGAGGACGCAGGTTTAAGTCGCCCCCTGCTGGCTGCTGGAGAGGACGCAGGTTTAAGTCGCCCCCTGCTGGCTGCTGGAGAGGACGCAGGTTTAAGTCGCCCCCTGCTGGCTGCTGGAGAGGACGCAGGTTTAAGTCGCCCCCTGCTGGCCGCTGGAGAGGACGCAGGTTTAAGTCGCCCCCTGCTGGCTGCTGGAGAGGACGCAGGTTTAAGTCGCCCCCTGCTGGCTGCTGGAGAGGATGCAGGTTTAAAAGTTTGCCGTTTGATTAAAATTAGAGAAATAACATTTGACAACCGCTCGTCACGTCACTACAGATCTGGATTGGACAACGGTGCGCCACGAGCTGCAAAACATCTGCAGGATGTCGAGTTTCCCACTTTTAAAATAATGCATTAATCAGCATCTTATTGTTTTCAGCCTAAGTTACTTTTTTTGGACAACAGGAGGCTGAGATGTGATTGGGCCGGCCCAGTGTCAGTATAGAAAATTACCCAATGGGCCGCTGTCCGTGCTTCACGGGCCGATCGTTGGCCCGTTTCTTAAAAAGCGGTTATATAAATGCATCATTTACATTATGTAACACATTAACTGGTATTACGTTACGAGACGCAAGAGCGGTGGATATTTTACAGGCACGGAGCGACAGTGAACGCACCAGCGCTCGTCATTCGGCACCACGTTTGGTTTCGATGTCTTATTTTAAATCTTTTTTTATTCTTGAACAAGCGTCTGTCAGTTTTTTAACATGAACCGAGTGCAACACCAGGAACGTGAGCAGAGCCCGTCTCGGCCGTCGCCTCCACGTGCTGCTCCTCTAATCCTTTGTGATGTAGTTTCTCTGAGGGGGAGGAGTAAAGACGTCTTGGTGACATGGATGCATTTACACCTTTTTAACATTTGGCCAGCTTGCGTCTGGTGGGGGTCACGCTGAATAATTCCTGGATGCAGATTTGAGATCCGATTAGCTTGAGACTCATGAAGTGGCTCCACGTACTGAGGTTGTTTTTCTTGGGAAGCCATTGTGTTGGAATAGATGCATTTATTTTTTGTTTTGTTTTTTAATCTAGTCATGACTGTATGTAGCATTTTACAGTTTTTCTCCATTGCTTAAACACTAACCAGACAAATCCCTCCATCTCTCACTGCCTTCACCATGCAGTCATTGAGAAAACACTAACATTCAATATGGTTCACGCAGTCAGCGCACAGCTACCCCGGTGGAATCTCAAACCTGGCCTGTCCCGGACCAAAGACAGGACGCCGGGGCAGAATAATTATCCTTATTAGTAACTGGGCGGCTGTGGCTCAGGGGGTAGAGCGGGTTGCCCGTTAATCGGAAGGTTGACGGCTCCTCCAGGCTGCGTGTCGAAGTGTCCTTGGGCCAGATACTGAACCCAAATTGCCCCTGGTGGCTGTTCAACTAGAGTGTGAATGTGTGAATGCGATGTAGTGTAAAAGCTCTGAGCGGTCACAAAGACTAGAAAGGTGCTATACAGAGAATAAAAAATGTTTACATTGGTTATTTCTCTTGTTGTGTTCATCATGTGAAAAGGTTTGAGGGCGAGAACCACAAGCAGCATGACTAATAAGCAGTTTTTGTAGTATTGTTTTGAATCTTTCTCACCAGTGTTTTTGAGGGCAAAGTTTGGTTTTTCAGCAAGATTGAATGGTTTTGAGTGGAGAGCTTCATTTTGACCTGAAGTTGTGGATCTGTGTTTGTGTCTGGCTGCTACCTTGGCCGGGTCTCTCTTGTAAAAGAGATTTTCGACCTCAATGAGACGACCTGCTAAAATAAAAAATGTACAGAGGGTCTAAGATAAAGATGAAGCAGCTGTAGACGTCCTCCAAAACCTGTTTTCACTTCATGCCACAGAGGATGATGGATAATTACTTGACTCAGGTCAGAGTTTCATGGTTTTCTTTGAGTGAAGGACAGATGCAGAATGAAATGCCTCTCTGTAACCAGCCACATTCAAACCCATGCAGCAGACCGTCGACGGTGTGAAGTGTATTTGAGTCGACGCTGCAGACGCTTCAGCCGCCGCGTCCTCAGAGGCTCGCTTACCTGCACAGTCTGAGCGAGAGGCAGATAGACAGAGGGGGTAATTGAGGGCAGACGCACCTTGCTGACCCAAACGCTCATCCTCAAGACCCTCTCCGCTCGCCACACACATTACCAATGCAAAGTGGGTTTTAGATCACCATTACTCCTGTATGATTTACTCTGCTATATTAAACGGGGCACAGCGGTGTTATGAATTCTCCCAAATCATCCACAGGTCCTTCAGAGCACGTCTCAGAGCAGCACAGCGCCAACGATCTCGCATAAATTATTGCTTTAAGAATGCAGCTGAATATTTTCGGAAATGATTTCCAGCGTTTGGCATTTGGAGAAGTGGTTAGAGAGGCCGTGCTGTAGCTGAAGGCCACAGGTTTACAGCCTGTGGGATAAGTCTTCAGTGTTGGTGGTCCAGGGCGCTCAGCGGCGAGGACTACCGTTTCAGCAGGATGGAGGAAAACTAACCGGCTTTTCCACAACAGACACCAGTCAGAACACAAGGTTATAAATGCTGCGCTGCGACAGACGAGGATGAATAAAAATGTGTTTAAAGAGATAAAAGAGAATGCAGACATGTTTTCAGACATGTTGCAGAATTGAATTATTATATTATGATTATATTAGAAACAAGAAGGAGCAGAGTGGATAAAATCAGGAACCTACAGATGCGTCTCACTGCAAAACAAAGCATTAAAACATACGGTCATTTCATGCTTACTGAACATGCAGATTATCTGAGGATGCAGAGTAGTTAACAAGGCGCCCGACACATATTAAGAGCAGACTGATCTCTGATGGGCTAAATGGCTTCAGGACTAAACAGATGCATGTGTGTAAACGCCAACATGATGGTGCTGCTCAGGATCCAGTCCAAAGACGAGAACAAGGTGCAGCAGAATTTATCTTTTTACAAAACAAACCCTCAAGTAAATGCATCAAGATAAAATACATGCATTTTACATTTTAAAAACACAGGAAAGTACATCTCTCAGTGGCAGAACATTCAGGTGTTAATAACAAACACAAGGCTGTGGAGAAAGTTTGAGCCCGACCGGAAGGAAGAACGCGAAGCTCTCATTCAGACACACGGCTGTTGAGACCAAACCACCAGTTTCCTTTAAGAGCAACAAACTTCTCAGTTGTTCCTGGTGTTAACCTCCTCCTGTGCTGACAGAGCAGTAGTCCAGTCTCTCAAACGGATCAAATCAAAACTATTAACACAAATTCAGCCAATGAATTCAGCTCGACTTGCAATTTCGACCAATCCCCGCAACTTTTCTGCAAATCAGAACTCTAAACTAAAACTTGCTTCCTTGTTTCATTTAGAAGACGCAGCAGAAGTGTGATACCAACAGCAAAGGGCCGTGAAGACCAGGATCCACATCTTCTTCACCAAAGCGGGAACCTGTTCTGCAGAACGTGTCGTGGTCGAACGTCAAAAACTCACGGAGGACGTCAGACGCTGAGACACAGTTGTCCCGCTCAGCTGCAGGACAGAATCGAGGTCAGCTGGTTTAAATATGCAGGTCAGGGTTTTGATGCGTCCTCAGTCCACTGGAAGCGTCTCAGCAGCGTCTCAGCAGCGGAGCGTGCGGCCTGCCCCACATTACCGACTTGACCTTCATCATCTCTTTGACGCCGTTTCGTTCCGTCAACTTCAGGCTGCATTTCCCACAGGGAGCATTTCAGAATAAGAGCGTTCTGCCGGACAGATTTTGTTGATTTGGTAATCATCCATCCATCCATCGTCAACAGGGTCGCGTGGGGCTGGAACCAATCCCAGCTGACAGGTCGCCAGTCCATCGCAGGATTTTTGTGCTTGTACTGTGATTCAGCGGGCCACGTAGTTAAATGTTTCCTTTTGTGTCCGTTTGAACCGTGTTTATTCTTGTTTTACAAGCCAGAGTCTCCACTGGGTGTTTTATTTTGAAAATTCCGGATTCTCTGCGCCGTTCTGTGTCTGACTTCCTGCCTGGTTCGATCTGCTCTGTGCTGCTTGTTTTTTATGTTTTATGAATTGTGGAGAAAGTATTTTCAAAATCACTCCCATCAAAAGCATTTATTTTTTTCAGCACTGTCAAACACCAAAATACTTGAAAGTACTTGAAGATGTAGTTCAAATACACGTTACAGCGGCGGGACAGGATGCAGGAGCGCAGTCTAAACTCGTCTCACCGGAAACGTCTCGGTTTGAAAGCAGATATCGTCGCTCAGAAAAAGGAGAAGCATCGCAGGAGGCGGCTGTTTGTGTGCTGAACTTACATTTTAATCCAGTTAGCAGAGACGCATCATCTGACTACTAACCCACTGCGGTGAAATCGGATCTAGGAATAACTGGGAGTAAATGTTGGTGTGTTCGGTCACACTGCACAGTATAAACTGCTTGGACGCCTTTGGTGTCACGTGATGGTGATTAAAGACACTAAATCATTTTGTGCAGCGAGATGTTTACCTAAACAACCAGATCATCCCAGAAAACCAAGTGACGATGCAACATGTGAGTCTGCGATCAGCACACAGGGCTCGAGAGTTTCTGCTCCTGTCTGAGTCCAAGTCACTGAATTTAGTTGCATTTCATGACGTCTCTTCTTTGGGAAGGAAAAATTGTCCAGTGAATCACCTCGAAATAAATATATGCAGCTCGTAACCACGGACACCGACCGCGCTCTAAAAAAACACATTCATCAGCTTTAAGCTCAGTCGGTTTTCTTTTTTTGGATAATATTTTAATTGAAATGTTCCATAATACAACAAGGACAGATGCATAAAATAATAATAAAAAAAAAACACATACATATAAAAAATAAGAAATAAATAAAATAAAGGGCAGGACATATGATTACACTGCTGAATCACTGACAACATATTTGAACACTTGGCTGCCACATATCAGAGTTTACCAAGACTGTCCAACCTTTTCCACATGGAAGATACTAGTGAGCTCCGTAAGGCAGGTTTTAAACTGAGGCACAGTGTCTGATTTCCAGAGATCACCATTCCACACATAATAGAGCTTTGCACAGAGAAAACCCCGACAGTGCAATCTCTGGATCAGGTCCAAACACATACATGTCAGAGAACCAGTTAAACGTGTCACACCGACAGTTATACAGCGTTGGACGTGTCCAGAAATGCAGATTTACACAGAGGGGAAATCAGAGGGAACAATCCTGCTCACTTTAATCTTGGAGTAATGAAGTCTGTGCACAACCTTATATTGAATTAATTGATTGTCTAACATTGATTGAACTCAGGATCCATTCTTGTTCTGTCAGCTTTGCTCTCCTGCTTATTTCGCTGTCAAATCTTTGTTCCAGCTGCCGACCACACATAAAAAAAAATAACCCGTTAACATTCTCAGCCATCGCTCTAAAAACCTCCCCTCGCAGAAATCTGTCTGAACATCTTCAAACAACACGATCTGTTCTGGAAGAGAGCGAGAGCGTGCATGTGTAACAGGGCTTCTTCTGACACTGGCACGTCCCCACCTGCAGGTGACTTCAGTGATCACGCCTCACCTGTGCAGTCTGAGGACCAATCCCAACGTTTTCTGAAATGAAAGCTTCTCTTTATTCATTGGAGGGAAAAAAGACGTCCGAGGCTGTCGTCCGCAGAAAAACCTTCCCTTTCAGGGAAATGCCAAACAATTCACAGCGCGACCTCAGAAACTCTGACTCTGTTCTGGGTGGACGGAGTGGACAAAACAGAACATGGGACTTGAACACAGGAGAGCGCTCCGCGGCCCGTGATCCGTGGCCAACGAGGTATTCTCTTGTCTTGCAGCTCTACTTTTACATCCTCACGCCGGCTCTTACGTGCACGTGCTGAGTAATTCCCAGAACATTTTCTCTTACAGGTCAGGAGCAGCATATTATCAGAAAACAGAACGCATCAAACCTTTCTGGCTTCAGGGCCCCTGTGGCTACAGCGAGCCTGACACGCCGGGTCGGGTATCAGCTAGACGGGACGATCCAGATTTATTTTAGGTTCTCCGTCGCTATTCGTCGTCTCCGCTCTCACTTACGTTCACGTGTGTTACCTCACCTCCCAAACACAGTGGGATATTTTAAATTTGGGAGAAGAGAGCGCTGGTACTGGCTGGGTGCTCTGTGTCGGCGGGTTGAGATATCAGAACTGGAGCTCTCGCACTCCTGCGGCGTCCTCAGCAGAGAAACGGCCGGACGGCTCGATGATGCGGCAGATTATTACGACCCACGTTTAGGTCTGTTGTCAGGCCGCGACCTCTAGTGGCAGAAGGAGTCAGGTGACGTGGTACAAAGACAGAGTCTGTGTGAGGAGGTGCTGCGTCGGATGGATGAGTCCAGTGAACTCTCTCTGACTTGTGTCACATGACTTACACACCTGTCTCTGGACTGGTACCGGTTGTTTTGGGACACCTGACAATCGACATTTTGTCTTTTAGCTTTGAAGACGTGGCGCCGCTTCCTCAGCTAATTTGTGTTTTTCCTAAATGCTAAATACTTTTTTCTTTCTTTAACCCTGAGAGAGAGAGAGAGGGTAAGATAGGAGAGGTGGGAAGAGGAGAGGCAGAGAGGGAGGTAATCTAAAGGACAAGATGAAGAAAAATTAGGGTAGAAAGAATCACTGGAGGCGACGGAATAAAGCAGAAGACGGGAACAGAGGGACAATCTGGAAAATAAGACACATATGAAGAAAGTGGAGGAGTTAAAACGACCTGGAGGGATATTTATGTAAAAGTGAGATCCAACAGGCCGAAGGGATTACTGAATGTGTCAGAGTGGGGGGGGGTTATTATAATAACTGTGGTTACATGAATAGTAATTCATCACTGATGTGTCCCGGTTAATAAAGTTTACAGAAATGCCACTGTCACCTGTTTTAACGGAGCGGTGGGATACATTTATCCTGTAAAACCATCATTTTTATTATTTTCATATGTAAGAAGTTCAAGTCCTTCTCTGTTCGCAGCTTTAAACAGCTTTTGGGGCGGCAGTAGCTCAGTCCCTAAGGATGCTGGGAGGTGCCAGTTCACCGGGCGCTGCCGGAGGAGGCCACTGCTGAACCGCCCGGGGCGCCGCACTGAGTGGCATCTCTCCGTGTGTCGCTACAGGTCCTGTTTGTGCATGTGTGTGTATTTCGGACCTGTGTGTAAATACTTAACAATAATAACAACAGAGAAAACATTCAGGCAAAAGGTGGTTCCAACTTTGTGCAGGCGGAGAAAAGCAATGCGGCCGCTGGACTCGGCGCCTGCAGCCGCGAGGTTTTAATGTCGTGTGACAGGAGTGCAGAGTTCTGCACGCCCGCCGAGAAGTTCCCGCAGCTCGCGGCCGGTGACGCTCGTTTGTGCTGAGAAAAGAGGTGTTCTGCAGATCTGGGCAGGAAGCCTTCATCAGCTGTTCTGCTGAATGATGCGTTCACCTCTTAAAGGTCCTTCTCAGATCCTTTGCTCTGCACGCTGATCAGACAGGTTCTCACCGCATGTTGCTGCTGAATCTCAGTGAACGCTGCTTCTGCTCAGTGTAATAAAATATGAACGACTCCAAACGCTCAGAAAATAAATTTATCACCGTTGATGAACCCGACAAAGGATATTAGAGCGTTTAAAGCGTTATCGTGCAGAACTCTGCAGAACAGCGGATATTCCCATGGCGTGCGGAGACATGGCTGGCAGCAACTTGCCCGCTTGAAACACGTTCCTGAGGACCTCTCTCTGTTTCTGTCAGATCAGCGGCCCTCAGGTTCATGTGACTGGTTTTGTTTCTGGTTTGGAACCCAGACGTCTTGTTTATTACAGCCGTGTGTAACGTCAACTACTGACGTAACGACGCTCGCCGCAGCCTGGTTTATTCGCTCCAAACCAGCTGATGGAAACGCAGATTTCACAAATTTCTTTTTTGCGACATTTCAAAAGTACGCTTAAAATTCACATGACAATTAGATGGAAACACGGATACAGTTCAGCCTGAGGGGACCATGAAGGTCTGAACCACGTTTCATCAGCAGCTCGGCCTCAGAGATGCGGCTGAAACAAATGAAGGAAGGAATGTGACGATTGTTTGCTGATGCTGAAATGTTTAACGTGCTGGTGCAGAAGTCACTGCTGCTGTTGTGGCAGACAGGTAGATGCCCTGAAATGTAAATGGGGGGGGGGCATCGCTTCAGTCGAGAGAGCAGATCACTTCTGCAGCAGGTTTCCTTTCCTCTGGTGGCAGTGCAATATATTTGGATTTGGAGGACTGAGAGGTGGAGAAGGAAGCGAGATTGAGACAAATGCAAACGGGTGATTCAGCCCGTGCTGACACTCAAATACTGGAAAAACAAAAGATACAGAAATAGAGAGAGAGGGAGACGGAAAAGCATAAAAACATGTAGCGTGTTCAATAATTTAATAAAGGAAAAACTCTACAAACCACAGCTTGTTTGATCTGTGAAGCCAGCCTCCCCTGCAGCTCCCGTTTCCTCTCGAGCCTGTTGTTATTTTAACGGTGTTTCTGTCTTTATTTAGCTTCCTGCACCCTCAGGAGGATGGGAAAGGTAAGAGAAGCCGGTGACTCACGCTCTTCAGAGCGCAGGACTAACACTGCCCGGGGCCATCAGGTGGAGAGATCTTCAGTGATTTAATCCTCTGTGAATCTGACATGGCTGGATCTGGTAAGGATAAATGCTGGTGCAGAAAGCCAACTGTGCCCGACCGGCACACGGATTCTGTCGATGTGACCGTTTTCTCCTTCCTGATGTTTTTATCATTCATTGTAGAATCGTGACGGGAAATTCTGCTTTTATAAATCATGCCGCAGATTTTTTACAGATCCAATTTTCAGAGTAATTCTGTGCAACTTTATTTCACATGCCGCTCTGAATCACACCACAGTAAGAACGACTGCGGAGATGATCTTTGTTTCAGTTCGATGCAAATCAGACGTATCAGCAACATTTTCAAACTGCAAATTGGATTCTGTGTAATCTGATTTTTTCTTTCTCCTGTAGGAGGTGTGGGAGCTGCAGGGGGAGTTATTAATGATACCTCTGAGAATATTTTGGCTGCAGCTTCAGGAGGCTCATCTAGCTACTCAGCATGGAGAGCTATTCGGAGGAGGAGTGAGCACAAATCCATCAAAAGGGCAAACTCCTTAACACCCAGCATTAATGTAGGCCGACTGTCCCCAGCGGACAGACGACACCTCCGGTCCGAGGGCAGAGGTTTGCTTTCACACAGCCTGCAGTCTGCAGGTCATCACAGACGGACGCTTGCTCAGGACCCCTGGGCATCAGTTTTTAACGCACTGGGAATTCCTTTAGCGTCATTGTTCAATGCTAAAATCAGGCCTGGTGTCAATCACAGAAAAGGAGGTGGTTGGGCCAGAAACTGGACTTTCACCCAGGAGACGGTGTGTGAAACAAAAAGTAACGTAGTTATTTTAACCCAAAAATGAACTCAGATCTGAACTGCTCTCCGTCTGTAGTAAAACGACTGAAAACATCACGTGACCGTTCACGTACACTGGGCATGTGCGGTGTAAACAGGAAGCAGATTGTCTGCTCCGCAGCTGCAGAAGAAAGTTCTACTAGAGACGAACGCAGAGCAGCGACGGTGAAGAACCACAGCAGAGATTTCTCTGCACGGAGCGACAGCGAGGTGGAACTGAGAGGAACACGGGAGGACGGAGAGACGGCGGCGGCGGGAAACAGACTGCGAGTCGAAAGCAAAGCAAATACGGAAACCTGCACAGGACAAGTGTAGAAGTGTTATTGACACAGTACAGTGTGTTTGAATAAAACTCTGTGTTTCTGCTTTGACTGACTGACGGAGCGTCATCGTTTCCACCTGTCAGCACGAACACGCCGCCCCGAGGTTTAAAACCAAAACAAGATCAGCAAACCAAAACGTAGCCGTGTGGATGGAGCAACGTTACAATTATAGCCCGCTAACTCTTAACGAAGCACTTGTTCAAACCTAACCAAACCTTCAGCATAGCGTCATAAAAGTGAGTGTGAGCGCCGTGGAAGGTGGAGACAAACGGTGTTACCCAGGAGACACTAGGTTTCTCTCAAGCTCCTCTGCTGTGGTAAAAAACAGATTTTTAATAGTAACTAGAAACTAACTGTAAAATCTGCAGAGGTACCAGAAGAAACAGTTGCACGAGCTTCCAAAAGTATTTGTGCAAAAATCATTAATACATGAGGTCCAAACTTGAGGGTGGGCGGTGAAATGAACAGACGCAGAATATCAGCTGATCTGGTAAAGAAATGAAAGTGAGTTAACGCAGAGAGGGAGAAGCAGGTGTGTCGACGACCTGCAGGCCGAGAGCGTGAGAGCGATTCACAGAGCCAGGAGATCCAGAAGGAGGAGGCGTCTCCCAGCTCTGCTCCCGATTAACTATTTACAGTTTAAGATTAGAGACGGCATGAATTATTAACGTGGCACTCACTGCTGAGACACACAGAGACGGGGGGAGAGAGAGGGAAGCTCGATCCAGGCTTAGAGTAGCGGCGGGGGGGGAGCAGGGCAGGGACTGAGGCGAAGGACTAGAGGCTCACGAGGGACTCGGGGAGGACGAGACGGGTTTAACTGAACAGGGGATTCTGGGTGACAGCAGACAGGAAGGACCGAAGAGGTAGAAATGCAGACAGAGGAGAGGTGGGAGATGGAGAGAGAAAGAACACAAGGGGGAGCAGGAAGTCCACCACAGACCTCCTGACCGGCTTACAGAGATCCAGTGCTTTCAGTTAGACTGTGATGGCGTGCTGCAGCGTCACGCAGGCCTCGGGTTAAACCAAAAGCTCGGGACTTTCCTTTAGAAGCTTCTGCAGAGACGTTCAGTGGGAACATTACCTCTGGCGTAATCCGAGTTTCAGCCTTCTGCTGGTGAATTTCAAATCTTTTCTTCTTCCCGCTCGTTGCACGTCACTGACAGCCAGCACAGCAAACTGCGGCCGGTTCAGACGCTACAGGAGTCGGACGTTCTGCGTGTGATGTTTGAGCTTCACTGTGCAGAATGATGGTGGTAAATCTTTGGTCGTCACAGGTCTACCAGTCCGCTGACGGCCATCTCGGAGCCAAAGTTCTGTCAGAAATTAAAGCTGAAATTCTCCCAATGTGAGACGCAGACGATCCAGAATGAGGTTTACGGAGCGGAAAGCCTGTGTTGCAGATGATCTCTGTGGGACAACGTTTTTCCAACCTTCCTTCTGCTGAAGGGGAGAAAAAGATGAAACTGAGTTCTGGGCTGATATATTTCCAGCCTCTGACTCAGGAACGCTTTTTCATGGCTGTCCAATCAGCTCTCTTCCCACACCGTTGAATGATGGCTGCGTCCTCGCCGGCTGGCCCCCTGCCTTCACCTCTATCAGCCCGCCTCTGCATGGTCCCCCTCAGCCCCTGCAGACCTGGTCCCTGAGCCCAGCGGCGTCGGCCTGCCGAGCCGTTGGAGAGCCAGAGGGCATCGTTTGTGGGCTCTCGGCTTGTCACCTACCTCTAAAGTAGTTTCTATTTTAAAGATGCTCATCTCCTGCCTCTCTGTCAGTCAGTCTGCCTGCACCCAGCTAGTTTAACTGTAATCTGATTGCTGCACATTTGTTTTGTTTTTTAGCTCATGTTGGTTTTTTTGGACGATGCACGTTTGTTTCTTCTATAATTAAATTGCTTTGCATGTTTTCTTACTGTGCAACTAAACCTTTCTCAAAGCATTTCATTAGTTAACATTTCTTGGGGCAAGCTATTTTGCAGAACATTTTTAACAAATACCGCTTTTAAAAAGTGGTGTGGACATGTCCCCAGCGTCCCCAGCGTCCCCAGTGTAAATGACACCTAAGTCTGACACTAGTTTTACTGCTGCCTACAGCCAGTCTGTCTTTCTTGTCCTCTGGTGTGCACAGAGACAAAATAAGAAAGTGCTGACAGCTGCTGGACGCTACAGGATCTGAAACATGATGCATCATTAATGCTGATTAGGGGTGTAACGGTACGCAAAAACCCCGGTTCAGTACGTTCCTCGGTTTTGAAGTCACGGTTTGGTTTATTTTCGGTACAGTAAGGGGAAAAACATTAAAACAAAGTGCTGCTGGTTTATTATGAACTTTTATAAACAAACTTCAAAGTTACACATAATAAATAAATGATATAAAATAAAAAAGAATAAGAAATAAAAACCACTAACAAGTTCTCCACTAAATAGAATATTCTCAGAACACGTATAGCTAATAAAATCTATAATAAAATGGATTAGAGCGCAGCATTCTTCTTTTATTCCGTCTGAGCATCATCAGATTAAAAAGTCTAAAGTCTGTTTGCACTGGGCTCGTTTCTGGTTTTTGACACCATTAGTGAGTTAGCGGGTTTGACGTGTCGCCAGAAACAAACCCGATCGCTGCTGAGAAATGGCGGCCCGCTGCTGTCGTCTGACCGACTTGTTCGTTGTTGCATTTCACTGGAAACCGAAGTGTTCAGTGAAGATCTGAACCATAAGGGAGGCGCTTAAAGCTCTGGCTTCTCTGCACTGGCTGGGATGCTTAAGTCACTAGTTAGCGAGAGGCGGGGCTAAAGCGGCTGCTCGAGTAGCGCCGCAAGGAGGAGATTTGGTCCGCCACTTAATGTGTCCGTGTAGAAACTTGGAATTTATGTTATGTTCCACACACAAAACAAGCCTAATATATGACGTTAAAGACGACATTCGGTGCACATGTGTCCTGTACAAGGTTATTATAGTTTTGGATTTTTCATTAATTTTCATTTCGTTTTGACGTTTTTTGTTTTCAATTTCAGTTTAGTTTTTATTAGTTTTAGTCTTTGTCGCTGCACGATGCCAAGCTCAGTTCAGTTTAGTTTATTCACAAAACATCATTAGAAATAATGCAGATTTGGGAAAAGGGACACCTTTTTAAATCTGTCTGAAGCTTGTAGGGACCCAAACACTATATACACTATATATATATATTTGAAGTACTAACACATTGTCTAAATAAATGCTCCATCTACGGTATAATTTAAAACCTACATACAGAAAACCCTAAGAGCAAACTACCCAGTGGTCCCAACAAATTCATTACATCAGTCTCTGGCTCTGTCATTCGTGATTTAGTAGGTGAAATACAATAAATGGAGGTGATGGACAGCTAAGAAATTGGAGGATAGTGGTGGCCCCGTTTGGAGCCACAAACAGCAGGTCCCCAGCACCCTGAAGGTAAGTGTGAAAGCAGTTAGGCCACATTAAAATGTAAACCTATATTAATCAAAAAAATAGATTCTATGTTAAAAGCACAAAGAGACAGGCTGGCTGAGATATGAATGAGCCCATGAAACACACAAGCAGTAAATAAAATGACCAGGAGACAGTTAACCCAGAGCAGGGGGAGCTCACAATCAATGGGCAAGGGGCAACTTTATCCTACCCACAGAATGAGCTCTGAGCCAGACCATCAGAACAGAACAAGGTAAAGAAAACCACCAAGACAGCGACTCACTACCTGCAACCTAAACTAAACACAGCTCTGCACAGTTGTTGCATTCATATTATTTTGTACACATGTAGGCGATGTATAAAAGATAATTACATGGTTACATGGGGCTCTCGTCGTAACAGCGGTCACCGGCTGCTACACTGCGGCCAGACGCCGCCCTGACCCTCTTGATGGATAAAGCAAGTGTGGCAGGAGGAGCAAAAGCAGAACACACCCGCAGCTCACCAACAGGTGCCTGTCGGACTTTGCTAATTTGCTAATCACCGCACGCACCTGTGAACTGCTGGTCCAGCAAGACCCTCTGAGGTCAGTTCCCCCGGCTTCATATCCACTGAAACGTAGGCTTCGGTCCTCTGAAATAAATAAATAGACCAAAACTAAGGACTTTTACTCTTTCATTTTAGTTACTTTTAGGTAGTTTTGCAAACTGACATTTACATTTACTCATTTGGCTTTTATCCAAAGCGACTTACATTTGAGGAACAACATACAAACATCAGCAGAGCATCAAATACAGATCTACAGCTGACAAAACATACTAGTAAGAGCTCACAGTACAGATCACATCAATGGGGTAGATACCGAGGGCAGGAAGTAAGAGTTAACAAAAAGTGCAATCAAAACAAAAAGTGCAATCAAAACAAGATCATTGTAGGGGATAGAAGAAGAAGAGCACAGGAAGTGCATGTTAGAGGTCAGGAGTTAGAGGTGTTATAAGAGGAAGTGTTCTCGGAAGAGATGAGTTTTCAAGATTACAATATAGTTTTAGTTATTGTTTTTTTTTGTAAAGCCTCGTTTTTATTTTTATTTCAGTTAACGAGAATATTTTTTCACATCTAGTTTTAGTTATCGTTCGTCTTTGTTTCCAATAATAACCTCGGTCCTGTACGAATACGCGTACCGTTAAACCCCTGATGTTGAATCAAAGTGATACAGGCTAAACCTGCGAGTCAGCTGAGCTTCATGAGGTTTAAATATCCTCCGTCACGTTGTTCAATCCTGCTGTAACATTTCACAAGTTTCAGATGTGGCTAAAGAAAATGTTCAGCACTCTAGAAAAGAATGCACTGATCTTTTTAAGTAATCAACTCGAGCCATTTTTGAGTGTCTCTTTTATAGTTGGACTCAGTCTATTAGTTTAGTAACCAATGTGATTTGCCTCGTCATCCACAAGCTTAATTATGTTGAAAGAAGAACATTAATACCTGCCCATGTTGCCATTGCCCATAAAATAAGTCAAAAATAATACCAAGCACCAGTTAGGCCACCTTTACATCATGGAACACAAAGCTGCTTTCTCTCACACTTCTGCCTTACATGTGGAAGGCTTGGCCCGCTGGATATACAAGTAGCCCTAACGTTGTTAAGTGAAAATAAGTTTGACCAACTTCTTAAAATAAGTTAATAACTTCTGTAATAGTAAAAAAGCTAGAGGTTTTTTTCTGAACAATATCCAGGGCACCCGCCCCCCCCCCTTGAGCTACTAGAGAGTGTTGCATTATGGGTTGTTTGTAGCCTTCATGTCTCCAGGTTAGCATTTAGTGTTCAGTTAGCAGAGTGTGAGGCGTTTCTAACGAGGAACAGTCTTTCCCAGTAGAACGAGTCTGACCGAGTTCAGATTCTCCACAACAGATGATGAAAACCTAAACCGCGGCGTTGTCATATGATCAAACTGATTTTTTCCCTCAACATCGACCCGACAATAGTGGCAGCAGATCAAAGAGCTGTGGTGTTTCATTCCAGCCTGTCTGTCTCTGGTCCCAGTCAAGGAAGGAGAAGAACAGCTAGTGAGGAAAACAATCAACACATCCCTGAGCTGAACCCCTCACATGTGGACAGAATAACAAGAACAATAATAAAGACGGAACAGGTTAAAGATTTAATGATAAAGTGTAAGAAGAAAAAACAATTTTCTGTCCTTACAAATAAGACAAGCTCCTGTGTTGAATAAGGTAGAATTCAACTTTATAAACAGCGACACTGACTAATATTCACCTGCTCCAGATCCTTAAATAAAGGCAGTTTTAATGAGTTCCCAGCAGAAGGTGCAGCAAACAAATGTGCTGTGGCTGAATGACGGTGTCGCTCTTTCCTCTGCAGCAGCGGGTCTGGAGTTTATTAAACTGGACCTTGACGGATATCTGCAGGCAGACGGGAGTTTGAGACGTGTTGCACTTTCACTCTTCGTCATTAAGAACGTTATCCGGGCAGACTTCAGCAACAGCAATCCCTCTAGTATCCCGTTATTTATTCTGCTGAGCATGTGTGTTGGACACGTTTATTAAACAGGATAAACCCCTCAAGATGAAACCGTCTATTCAACACAATACAAAAAAAAACCAAGCAGTCAAATAGATTGTAATTAGGACAACAATCAACAATTTAACAGACACACAACAACCAAGACGATCAGAGAAACATCAAAAAGATGAGTGAAGAAATACTCGACCAGCAAAAACACAACAGAGAATAAAGAATAGTGAATATCTAGTGAATTGTAAATTATACATCATCTGAAACATGAAGCATTTTTAAACGTGATGTTTGAAGGTGAGTTATTCCATCTGAAGGAGCCTTAAACACAAACGCTCCCTTCGCTTTTCTGACTGCAGGAGTGGAAAAGATGTTTGGTGTAGATTGCCTCAAACTATAAACTGAGTATTATGGTACCTGTTGTAGATAATGAGGGTAGTTGAAATGTACACCTTTAAAAATGAGTTGCAGCCAATGAATGTGTCTCCTTATATTGAGCGTTGGCCATTTAAGTGATCTAGACATTATACAGTGACGAGTACTAAAGGAAACTCTGCAGAGGTCTGCTGTATTTAGAGGTAGTTTCAGATGCATGTTCTGTATCCACCTTCACTACGATATTGTCATCTGAGACAATAAATGAACGGCACCCTGCGGGGATTGATGGAGCGTTTTATGTATTTCTCACTTCCAGGTTTGTCTTGTCTGTCGGAGATTAAAGCTGGAGACTCTCCAGAAATAAACACACGACACAAACAAGAGACGAAAGTCCAATATAACAACCAACAACTTAAAAATAAAAAAGCACATTAAAAGAAACGCAACACCCTGGTGGGACAAAGCAAGTTTCCTCACAATAGAATATTTAATAATAGCCCGAGCAACATCCACGAGAGATTTCTTCTGAGGAAGGGCTGACCCTGAATGACCTCCTCTTGTTTAGTGAAGGTTAAATAATGAAATAACTGTGAGACTCTTTGGTCCTCTGGGCAGCTTCTATCTGACCTACTGAATATTATCACCAGATTATAAACAGGCTTTCTTCCAGAACAATGCATCCAAACAAGATGAGCATGACTCACTCAGTGCTTTGAACTTGTATTAAGGTCTCTGCATAAAAAAACTGATCATGATTCAAATCAGACAGTTTACAAATGAAATATTAAAACACATTCTTCCATTATAACGGACTAGTCGTAAGCCCCGCCTCCTAACCTCAAAGCTCCAATCAACAGCTGTAATTCAATTAGATGATGTCAGTTATCCCTAAATATATCAGTTTTGATAATTAAATCATTTCTGCAAAGGAAAACCTGGAACATTTCCTGGTTTCATCAGTTTGCTGCTAGTTTCGCTGCAGCTAACAGAACCACGCCATTTAAAGTGTCTTCTATTAAACTGCTTTCCTAGACCTATATTGTAGTTCTGTGACTCCTGTATGGCAGCTTTGCATGATTCAAAGTAAAAAAATTTTTTTCTTTCTTATACTGTCTCTTCATGTAGGCCTTCATTTCAGCCTCTGTCTGAAACAAGCTGTAGATGCTCCTGTCTCTTTAAGGCCCCCCTCTCAAAGCCCACTGTCTTCTGATTGGCACCTGAAGACCTGAAACATGTTACCAGGCTGTTACTGTTGCTGGGCGGAACAGGCGGACTGAGCGTTGCTGTGCCGTTGCTATGGGAGCACATGACCATATATGGAAACAGCGGCTCCGTCTGGCTCCTGGTGTCGTATTACGGAGCCGTTGGTAGAAACAGCAGTTGAAAACAGAGCGTTCAGAACAGGATGAAATCTGAGGTTTCTGCTCACAGGGATTTTCTTTTAAATACTTTAACCTCATTATTGGAAGCTTTGGCCACGTTTAACATGAACATCCAACATTATAACACTGTAGATGAGTCATAAAATGTGGAAAAGCGTAATAAGACTTCTTTAATCAGGACTAAAATGTAGAATAAATGACTTGATCAAGGAAAGAACCCACTGATTATTCATTAGCTGCAGCTCAATATTAACCTCAACCATCCACAAGAGAAAAATACTGCTTAAACATCCATGCAGGAGTAAGAATACATCTAATAAGGTACTATAATAGTTTAGTACATTATACACCTTCAACACCTCTGGCAGCCTGGACATTTTAGGGGCGGAGACGTGAATCCGGCGCGAAAGTCCCTTAAACCTGCTTTCCATTGAACGGCCAGCAGGGGGCGACTCTTCTGGTTGTGAAAGGAAGTCTGGTTCCATTAGAAATAAAATGTTTCTACTTGTCAGCTGATTTATTCCCTCAGTAAACACTTTCCTGATGAGTTTCTGGTCTCAGTCGCTAGTTTCAAGTCTTCTTCAACACAGCATGATGTTCATTTAGTAAATTATGGTCCCATTTAGAGGAACAGAGACCAGGAAGCAGGGGAGGCTTTAGGGCGGGGCTACAAGCTGATAGACAAGTCTCTACCATCCAATCAGGCTAGAGGCGACCCTCGGCACTGTGTAAATTTAACCAGCGCCGTTGAAAAAGCTTACTAGGAGTCAGCTGTTCACTTTCTCTGATGAGAACATTTAGTTTTAAGACAAAGTTATCAGCCCTGTTTAAATGACAGTGTGAATTACAGATGCACCTAGCTAAGCTCCACACGCGGCCGTTAGCTCCGCCGTCTTGTCCAAATATGGTCACGTCCGGTGCCGCTGGTTGGCGGCGCCCTATCGTAAGGTGTCCAGATGTCTGAAATGAAAACTGGGGATATTTTTGGTTTGGTGGCCAGTATGTGATTAAAAAATATAATGTTATTATATATGTAATAAAAACTGGGACGATTTCAGTTTTAAAATCTGTCAAATATAACTTCTGAATGAAATCAAGTCATTTTGAGGCAGAAACTACCTTTCAGTTAATAGAGGCTGCATCACTTTCTGGCAAGTAGAATACCGAATTTTATGTGTTATTTTGGCCATTTAAAGGTATTTTAAGAGGTAAAAAGTTCTAGGTGAGTTACAATTGGTCAAATATAACCCTCATGAATATGATTATTTTGAGGCAGAATCTACTTTTCAGGCAACAAGAAGCTAGAATCACTTTCAGGCAAGTGAAATACTGCAGGACTGGATTGGTTGGTACACAGCAAGTTAAATGTAAAATGTAAATGCTCCGTACTTGTATAGCGCCTTTCTAGTCTTTTCGACCATTCAAAGCGCTTTTACACTACATCTGCATTCACCAGTCACACACTGAGCCTAAGTGCTCCAACGGAAACTAACATTCACACTCATTCATACACTGGCGAATAGCCGCCAGGGCCAATTCGGGGTTCAGTATCTTGCCCAAGGACACTTCGACACGCAACCAGGGGGAGCCAGGGATTGAACCGATGACCTTCCGATTAACGGCCAACCCACTCCTGTTGTCTACCTCCTGAGCCACAGCCGCCCCAAGTTAAATAATGTACAGTCATAAGGATAATTGCAAAAGAGACAGCAACAAAACTACTTGGTTAAGGTTCGGAAAGGATCCTGGTTTGGGTTAAAACAACTACGTAGGTCAGTTAATACGTAAGTTAACTTACAACACTTGCGCAACTTACGCACTTTACTCGTGTAACTTAAATAGAAGTATTTAATGTTGAATTTTTGTTTCACACGGGACACGAAACCCCGGTGTCCTGGTTCAAAGTCAGGGTTCAGGCCGTCCATCCACCCCAACCACCTCCTTACTATCTCTTTTGTGTTAAACATCATATACCTGCCTTTACCGTCACAAACTGACGCTACAGGGCTTCCCCCACTGCGTTTAATTGACGCTACAGGGATCCACACCGATATGTGTATCAGTTAGTATATATATGACGAGTCGTGGAGTGAGAACTGGTTGGTCTCTGGCAACATGTTTCCATCCTCAGAAATGGATAAAATGAGCAGCATTATTGTTAGATTGAAAGCTAGCCAGTCCTAGGATGTGAAATCACGTGCGATATAGTCCACTATATGTGAAAAGTAGAGCACAACCGATGGTCACTAACCAAGCTGGATACCCCATCATATTTTTTTTAACCTTTATTTATTCAGGGGAGCTTCACTGAGAGGAAGGCCCTGATCACATTCACACTGTTACACATTCACACCTGGAAGCTGCCCAGTACTGGTCGGCCACTAAGCCAGCCCAATTGACCAAATGAGGGAGGGCAAGCACTGCTTGGTTTACTTTCCACACCCAGGGGTGCCGGTCCGGGGACTGAACCGGCGACAAGCTCGCTTCTCTAACCTTTGGGCCATCCCCCGGCCAACTGATCTGGCATGTTTTAATTGTGCGCTGAGAGAAAGGCCAAAGTAGTGTACGAAGGTTTTCTTTGTTGTGGTGAGTCCTCTGCACAGAACTCCCCCTGTAGGGAGGGGCCAGTGATGAGTCCTCGTGTTATGCTACGGTATTAACTCGAACATAACCCTGTTTGAGTCCTGAATTAAAACATATTTGGACAAGCAGCACAGACAAGCAACACGTGTTTTTACAGTAACTCCATCTTGGATAATGAGTTCTGCCGAGGTGTAAACTTAAACACTGACTCCTACTCAGTGGATGTTCCACTCCTGGATGATTTGTCCTTTAACCCCACAAAGTTCTGGCTAATAATATGATCCTTTCCCACAGAAGCAGTGCTGCTGGGTTGTTACTGTAGGTAGTTAGTCAGTGCAGACACTCAAAACTAACAGACACACATACTGTACGTATACAGCTGGAAAAATACAGTATAACATACAGAAAACAGTGAGAAAGATTAACCAAGGTAGCTCTGCAGAGCGGGCACACAGAGATCTCCAGAGTCAAGGACAGATAGATCGCTGCCAGTAAATTCAGTGTGTATGTAACGCTTGTCACCATAGGCCAGTACATTATACAGGAACATGTAAAGTATTAAACCCCCTAAACCATAATGCTTGGTAAAATGGTGAAAGAGACATCCCATTGTGTAATAAACCTGTCTAGGAACGCCATGATGCTCGCTCTCTCTGCTAACCAATGAGAGATTACCACAGAAAATCTACACAGATACAGAGCATGTGATGAAACAAACCACAGGAACACAATAGCTCGGTTTCCTTCTTTGTATTATGCAAAAATCACATAACATTTAAACAACAAATATGAAAATAAAAGGGAAACGATCTGAAAATAATATAGTTTATAGTCTTTGATAAGCTGAGTGCACTACTTTAGTTTTGTTCTTTTTTAAAGTTGAAGCTCATAGAGTGAAGAAAACAACAGTACCTCCTTGTGTGGAGTGGAAAACACAGACCGCCTCTGTAGCGTCAGGGCGACTTCGTCTGCCGCAGCACAGTGAGGGCTAAGCAGCGAAACGCCTGCGTCAGCCGGCGAAACTCTTCAGCAGTCGAAGGACGTGTCTGCGGCCACTCCCACGACGGTGTCACAGTACCGCGAAGCCACGAGCTAACTTAGCCAGAGAAGCTGTCTGACCTGAGCTCGTTCCACGGTGTCTAATAAACAAGTTACAGTCCGACTTTAAGTGTTAAGTACACAAAAACACTGTGTATGCTGCAAACTAGTCCTCCTGCTCAGCGCAACTTTTTCCCCGTACTCCTGTTCTTTTCTCTAGCGTGATTACCCATAGTTCAACAGGACTTTATTAGTCAGTAAATCTCTAACAAAATGATTAGTGAGCTTTTCCTATGTAATAAACCATCCTTAAAACATTTTAAGGAAAACACAACTGTTAAATTACCAGGCCACATCTGAACAGAGCAAGGGTAATTAAATGATAAATCTTACTGCACTGTCAACGACTAGGCATTAGGCACCTCAATAACTCTTATACCTTAACATAGATTACATATGAATTAAGCACTTTATCAACCCCCCCACCCAAAAAAAATACAATAACCCACATATTTCAGAAATAAGACAACATAAGCGATGTGTTATTAATCATTACATGTATTTACCAAGATGCAGTTTAATGAAATCCTGCTGCTGTCTGTTGCTTTTTCTAACCAGCTACAGTGCATACTTTACAAAGATACCGGAGCCCCCCAGGGCTGTTGACGCTGTGCACCCACGACTGCCTCCCCCGACATGGAGAGAACTCTGCTGTGAAGTTTGCAGACAGCAGACTTCATATCGGGAGGAAATCTACTATCTTGCAGAGTGGTGCTCAGAGAACAACCTACTGCTCAACGTTGGCAAAACCAAGGAGATAAAGACACTCCTGTCTACATCAGTGGAGCAGGTGAACAGTTTCAGGTTCCTGGGAATCAGCCTCACAGAGAACCTGACGTGGTCGTCTCACATCTCCACGCTGCTGAAGAAAGCTCACAAACGACTGCATTTCCTCAAGAAGCTGAAGAAGGCCACATTCCCGCGCCAAGTCAGCTTTTCCAGAGGAGCAACAGAAAGCATCCTGACTGGAAACATCACTAACATGGGATGACCGGAGGGCTCTGCAGCGGGGGGTTCAAACTGCTCAGAAGATCATTGGTACGAGCATCAGTGATATCTGTGAGGTGCCTTCGCAGAACACTAAGGATACTAAAGGACAGTATCATCACAGTATATAAGTTTGTAAATAACATCATGCTTTTTGTGAGCAGCATTAAGGGAAGTACGAACTGCATCACTTTATACAACCCTGTGCTGTAAAATGATGATAAAAAATCCCTGTACATGATGATGATGCTGGCAGGCTGCTTGTTGATGAGAATCATGACAATGATTATGATGAGGAAGAATGTCTACACTCATGATCCATTAATAATCAGAATAACAAACAGGAACAAAAGAAAACAAACTCCGGTTTCATTTTGTTTCCAGCTGAGAAAGAAGACAGGGCTGCTGGGAGCTGTGCACTTTAACCAGCGTAAGACAAATGTGTGTCATCTGCAATAAGACACCCAGATGTGTCCACAATGACACTTTTGTTTTAAGATTGAATCCGCTGCAAATTGTTCCTTATTATTCATGTCATGATGGCGATTGTAGGGGTGGCGTCGATGGCAATGACAGTAATCATGACGACGATAATGTCGACTGTGACTGTGATTATGATGAAGAAGGCAATAACGGCAATGACAATGGAGAGTAAGAGCATGAAGAGGGGAGCTGCAGGACTGAGTTTCTGATAGCTGTGGAAAGGAAATGAATAAAACATCTCATTTGTCCTCCACAGCCGTTAGGAATAAACACCATTTTCGACTTGTGATAGGAAATAATCTTCCCCCTGATATTCTCCCTAATCTGACACGACATGATGACTGCACTCCAAATACTACATGGAAAATGTGTTTGCTCATCAGCACAGAATATTACAGCTCCGCTTCATGACACAATGTGCTGCAAATAATAAACACTGTGTTTCCAGAGCTGGACACAAGGATAGTTCATACCTGTCAGATTCCCCACGCCAGCTGATCCTTTCCGTATCCATATTCTAGCATCTTCATCAAACTTCTGACCAAATTATTGCCTCTTTATTTCTGTCACAGACTGACACACTGAAAAACTGACTCTGCTGCTTTCTGGCAGCTGCAGTGTGAAGTTCTTCTTTTCTTTGTCTGTAGGGATTTTTTTCTGAATGAAACAAACAAAGCAGAACAGTGTTGCCTCATACGCCCCCGTTGGTTTGTGGACTTGTGGACTACTACGGCGGACTACTCATTTAAAAAGTAATAATACTACTTTACTTATTACTGGGTATTAAAAGTAAATGGTCACGTTACAATTTGCTTCATTTTAGCTATGGAGTGATACATCTTGTCTCTAAATGATCTTTGTTGGGAGTTGCACATGCTCAGTTCCTAGTTAAGGACTACTAGCCAATCAGAAGCAGAGAAGGGCGGGTCGGCGAGAAGCCGGTAAACGGCTCGGGTTCAGCCGTACGTGTTGCCGACCGGCTCGGCAACACGGACTGGAGCGAGAGTTTCAGAGCGGTGAGTTATTAATCTGTATCCATAAAGTTTTAACTGAGCTCTGTCTCTACATCACAGGAACAACTATGTCACAGGGATGAAAGGGAAGCGGCTGGACTCCAAACGAGCTGTTTTCAGTTCAGAGCAGAGTTTTCTGTGGGAGATGGGAACTCTTTGGGCTTTTTCACTTTGCAAACCTGTTGCAGCACAAAAAAGGTTTATAACTCAATAAAGGAGAGGGGAAAGGCCAAAAAGCAGAACACCACCTCTTTAAAAGTGACAGAAACCTGTTCAGCAGCGCGGTTTAGAAATGAATCCGCTTTACTGGAACAATAATAAAGCTGAGGAGTCGACAAGCAGCCAAACTGAAACACTGCAGCCGCTCAGACCAGAGGATTCTGCATCAGACAGGCTGTTTAAAACGAATAAAAAGCAAAGCAGGTCCCTCCCGACATTTTAACTGATCGCGTCTTCATAACGGCATCAAAGATTTTTACAAAGCATAACGTTTTTAACGCCACTCTCTGGGATAAAAAAAACAAGCAAGCGTCTCGACTTTTGAACTAACGTCACTGTTCTGCACATGCGTTTGTAAGAGAACCCCAAACGCTGATTAACGCCACTCTCTCCTGCAGAGTGGACGCTTCACTAGCAGCAGCAGCTGGAGTTTCTTTCTACAGGCTAAGTTTCACGTTTCTTAGCTGATGCTTCAATACAAAAGAGTGTGACACAGCTAAGTTAGGCCGAATGGCTGTGGAAAGAACGCTTCTCTCCCTCGTTATTACTTTAGCTTCTTGGCTAGCAGCTGACTTGAACAACATTACGTCCGGTTTCGCTGACCTGCAGCGTGGTTATATAAATATGTGAATTGAAACAAAAACAAACGGATCCAACTCTGAAATGGCAGTTTATTATTAAGTCAACAAGAATTTACAATGTGTAATTCAGGGTGATTACAGCGGCTGACTACAGTCTTCTGACTGGCTACCGAAGCGCTTTTGCCCAAAAAATAAACACAGATATGCATGGTAGATGCAAAACGCTTTGAACATTCAGTCCAGGAATTTCTAACTGAATTAAAATGAATTAATTTATCCTTGTGGTAAAGAGGAACTTCCCCAAACGAAGACACAACGAGGAGGGCAGACTAAATCATGAAAGAAAGAGAAATACAGAATGCTTGAAAGCCTACTGAATTATATTCTGCTATATTTTATATGTTAAATTGTCACCTGATGCCTGAGTTTTGTGTTTCCGCTGACATAGCCTGGATAAAAACGTTTCCACCATAAAGTGATGCGGAAACGGCAGGAATTGGTGCAGAAATTGTCACCAGAATGCAGGAAATTAAGTTTTTAATGCTAAAAATTTGCTGACCCAGACCCCCCTCTAAATAAGTGGCTCCTGCATTGCTAAAGGAAAACCTACAATCTTGCTTATTATGAACAATATTCCAGACATTCTCTAGAATTAAAAGAAATACCGTCTCTGGTTTTGACACGTGCATGTGGCTGTGGCATACAGGAATAAAGAGTGATGACCCCGACCCCCGCGGTGGGATATGACACTAAAATGAACCGACCTCCAACACCGAATCTCTCCAAACTAAATTGAAAAGTTGGCAGCTCTGCTAGAAGTCGCAGCCACGACAACAAACGTAACCATGGGTCGTGGTAACGTGCTCCACAAACGACCTGTATTGTTGCTAGCATGGCTGCAGTCTCTGGATTGGTCATCTCGCTGTCACAGGCAACAGGTTTCTACATGTTTGTACGTGTGAACAACTGCTTCTGTTTTTGCCTTAGAAATATCCTTAATTCTCTGATCCTTCCCTCTTTCTGTCTCCCCGTTCCCGTCTCTTCCCTCTTTGGGATTTCAGCTCGGCCTTGAGCAGTAATTTGGATTCCCATAGGGGCGCGCGACATGAGGAGCGTCTTTGAATCAACCCCCCTGCATATCTCTTGAAAGCCGTTATCCTCCAATCACACGCTGTTATGGAGCCGCTGAGGCCTTGATGTGGTGACCAACCTTGACTCTTTGATTTAATACATCTTTGGTTGATCTCACGCGCAGAAGCACCACCACATCCTCGTGTGCATGTGTTCTTTTAGCTCATCCATGCACGCACACACCTAAAAGCAAAAGCAACCTCGAACCCACACAAACACACACAGAGACACAAGCACACACTTCAAAGTGAATTAGGTTCAACAGACTTAACACTTAACAGCTTCAAAGGAGGAGGATGTTTTGCATGAGACAAACTTTTATTGAACTTCATAGTTTGATGTCTGTTCTTTTTGATTTCCTTCCTCATATAGATGTGGGGCGACGGGGTGTGTCGGATCCCTCCTCGCTCACACCCCTCCCCAGGTGATAGCCAAATCAATGTTACATCAAACTTACCGGGTCATTCATTCATAAAGAAATTTGTAAACCTGCATTGACTTGTGTGAGGCACCATTCTTGAAAGTGCACAAACAATGCAGCAATGATTAAGCTTCATCATCGGATTAATAAGAATCTTTATTTCAGGAAAGATTTCATCAGCTTTTCAGTTCAGTTTTTAAGTTAATTTGGGGGAAACACTGGAACAAAACTTTGAGCCAAAAGAAATGAAAGCTGGCTGACGGTGGAGCGGAGAGGACACGGCACCCTGGAAATCATAACTTTAATGATGATGAGATTTAGTGTAGTACTCTCTCAATAATATATCTTTGTGAAGTACCTGAGAATACGTGGAGAGCAGCTCACAGGGGCATTAAAATGGAACACCAGAAGTCATTATCACAACTTATTAGAACAAATCCATTATAAACCTGGTACTTTGCACCTGGGTGTTAGCAGACGGCCTCAGGTGTTCAGAGAAGAGCAGAGCTGAAACCACAAATGGATGAAAGACTTTCACATTAATTAGCAATTTCACTGTGACATTTATTGTGACATTATAAATATAAGTATAAATATCAATGCCAGCCAGGTAGGCAACAGGAAATGATCTGCTTCTCTGATGGCTAACAGTTAGCTCTCCAGCAGCTCTTCACAACTCTCAGCAGAACTCCCTCTTCTTGTGTGCACTCTCTGACTTCTGCGGTGCTGAATCAATCCGCTGAAGGTTTTTCCTTTTGCTTTTTCTTTCCCTCCGATGGCCAAAGCACTGACCCAGCCACAGAGACTCTCCTGGAACCAGTACAGATCGGTTTCTGTCCAAACGGGGTTGAACTCTGCCCTGCTGGTCTCGCTACTCACTCGCTTGACTCGACGGTCTGCAGGTGGTTTCACTGGTTTTTCTTATAATGAGTTCTTGGGGATTCCTGCCGGCGTCTTGAAACAAAAGAAAGCTGCAAACACAAGCAGAATACGTGCAGAATGAGTAAACCACAGCCAACACCATTTCATAAGAAGCCTCTCAGTTCTTTCCAAAAACGATTACAGACGGTGAAGGAGGTGATGGTGTGACAGAACGATACAGCAGCCTGTTCTCATCTCAGGCGTCGTCATATACCCACGCTTGACAAAGCATTGAAATTTCACACAAAAGGTACCCTTCTGTGTCTCCATATGACGCCCTGGACAGACCGGAAACACTAGCAGCGCTTCCAGTCGCTAATTAGCTAGCTAGCTAGCAAAGTTTGTGTTTAAGGAGTTGACAGTCTCTTGAAGAGCCTTACCCATCACAGACGTTTGTGTCAGTAAATGTATGCATGTCGACCTGCCTTCTCTGTGTTGCAACGCTGCAGCAAACTGTAGTGTTTCATACACACGCCGAATCGACGTTTTGCGTAAAGTAACTACATAAAAAGCATGTGGTATATGACGCCTGAGATTTATATGCACTTAGAGGTTAATGCAGATATATCGTGTCAGTGTGTATGTTGGCTGAAATACCAATGGCTTGAGGTAGCTGTGAAGGTTCTCAGTCATCCAGGTCATAGTTATCCATCGAAGGTTGAGGTCAAGGGTAACTGGACTTGGTTGAAGATACTAGAAGACGTTTCGTCCCTCATCCGAGTTCTGACTTTAGTTCCTTCTGACTGGCAGGGAAACTCAGCTATTCAACCTCTGGGATCGTTAGCTAGGATCTCCGATTCCGCTGGTTTGTTATAGAAGCCATCGTTGAACAGAGGAGGGGGTCTACGCCACCACTTATCCCCCACTTACAATGTTGTCCTTTCATCACTTCCCAGGAAACTCAACTAATGTAACCTATTGGCCTCAGGTGAAGATACCAACGATGGTCGTTCAGACTTGGCCATGGGTGGCTCTAACGACCATAACAAAATGTCTTTACCACAGCCAGGAGCATCAACGAACCAGAGGTATCGACAAACTTAGCTAACGACCCCACTGAGGTTAAACAGCTGAGTTTCCTACCAGTCAGTCAGAACTGAAGAAGTCTCTCTGATGAGGGATGAAACGTCTCCTAGTATCTTCAAGGTTAGGAAGGTTAAAGTCCAGCTGCCCTGGACTTTAACCTCCTTTATAACAAAGGCCTGAGGCAGTCTAGTCTCCATTACATAGTTTGTCCCTGACACGTTCATTTAACAACTGGAAAACGCCCCACGCAGTATATAGCTGTCAGCAGATATCAGCAGATATCAGCAGATATCAGTAGCTGGAGCCCTGGTTGTTGGTTTTCAGTCATAAATCAAAGTACTGGACAAATGATGGATGTGATGATTGTGCAGGATGCAACGTCAGAGGATCACCAAAGTGAGACATGAAGGTCTGTTCAAAATGTTTTGTCAGTCCATCCAACAGTGGTTGAGATATTTCAGTCTGGACTAAAGTGGTGGACGGACCAACAGACCGCTGTTCTGTCGATATGTGCTACTAAAGCCTCGTTCACATGACACATTTTTTTTGCCTGATTTGCTGCTCGGCGACCGTCAGGCTGTGATCGGGGGTAAATCAGCGATCGATCGGCGGTCGTCATGTGTGAACTACTCAACGACGCATCAAAACGGCTCCCCGACACGTTTCTGACACATCGCCGACGCCAGCCAGATATCCGGCACGCCAAATATCTGGAGGAGTCGACGACTCGACATCCACATCCAGCCAATGAGAGCAGGCAGCTACTTTTTACTCCCCTCCAACAACACGAGGCATTAGCAGTTCTGTGCATGCCCATGGGTTACGTCTAGATGCTTTTGATTTGCACTAAGGTATTTTTCAACAAGGAGGCTGCAAATCTGCAAATATTGCAGACCGCTCTTCAGTCTCAGCAGTCAGAACCTTAACCAAACCTCCACCACCAGATCAGATATGTCTGGTTCCGGAGGACAAAAAACTTCAGCTGAATCGATTAAGAGAATTAACCCGTTATTCCTCCCAAGGTAATAACAAAGGGAGTTCCTTCACAGTGACAAATGTCCTGACTTTTGATTGAGAATCCATAAACTGCTGACCTGCGGCCTCCTGAGTGATGACGGCACATTATTGATACCTTCTGCACTACGCCGAAGGTTAAAGGAGATCTTTCTCTGTCTTTTGACTGTGACGGCGGTCCAGTCTAGACCACATTGCCAGGGTTGCTCCTATAGCAAAGTTAGAAAATCCTTCCATGCGTTGCCTTCGGCTCCACCTTAAAGAGTTAATCTCTCTCATGTGGCACCTCAGCCCTTCACAGGTCTGACAGGATTAGCAGGAGGTGAACTACATGTGAGCCTGTTTATATCAGCCTCACGTCTTTGAAGGGGAAATAACGAGTTAACCACGAGGCCGTAAGGCAGCGATCATCACGTTAGTGAGAGTACATCAGAGAGATGGACGAGGAGGCATTTCTCTCTGATCTCTAATCACCTATTTAAAAAAGGATCTTTCATTTCCTGGTTCCAGTTTCAGCTTTTATGTTGTTTGCTTTGGGAACATCCAACATCATCCAACGATGATCCACCTCAGGTGTCGAAACAATGAAGCCGTGAGATCCTCCAGCAGCACTGGGGTGTTTGTCAGCTAAGAAATTCATGTTTTCATATATTGTCCTCATTAGCATTGACTCAAACTAGCCTATACCAGATTTAGTGCTAATTATAACGTCTATAATGGGCACTGCGGCATGCCGCGTCAGCAACTTCTTGTTTTGGTCATCTGGGGTCAGCAGGAACAAGCTGCAACATACTAACCTTTAGGTTACTAACCAAAAGACACACCACGCACCTAAACCTGGCATGGCTGAAGGTTTAGAACAATTTAATCATGATTAAGAAGATTCAAGTCTCGGTTCTCAGGGAGGGTCTAAACTTTGGGCAGCAGCTGCCTCGTCTGGTTTGTTAAATGCAGGTTAAAACAAACATAAGGAAGCATTAACAAATACAGTGAATTATTTAGTAGCTCGTTTAGACCTCTGAACACGAGCCAGGAGCAGAACGTGCTAACTGCTGCGTGTTGTGAAGCAGAAAGCAGAGCAGTGTGTAAAAAGTGGGATTTCTACTGTCTTACATCTGTAAGCCCGACAGAGCGTCTCTGTTTTCATTCATTTGTCGCTCGTCAAAGTGGATGTGCACACTTAAAGAGAGTCATTCATTCCAGCGAGAGCTTCTGCTCCCACTAAGCCTCATTTCCCCTTGAGCTGGCGAGTGCCGTTGTTGGGAGCGCGATAGACAGCCGCCTCACCAGCCGAGGTAATTCAGCAGCAGAACTCTTGAAACAGATGAAGGGCAGCGTCTAAACTGATGAATAAATTCAGCCAAACTTCATTCCAGCTGTTTCACACCGCAGTCGTCTGATGATCCGGCGGGCGGCGCTCCTTCCTTTGAGCTCTGCTCGCTTCACCGACGGTGAGGTCGTTTGGGGGGGGGGGGGGGCGACTCCCCCAGCTGCTCACCGCTTCAGTCTGTTAATTGGTGGGTAAATTTATAACGCAGGACGGGCAGAGCCGGCTGATAAAAGTGTGAGCAAACAAAGCCAGCACCCAGGGGAGGCTGTGCTGTGCAGCATCTGGACCTCGTCACTTTTGACAGTGAATTGTCAGCTTCATTACAGACTCTGCAGGGAGGCTTGTTTTTGTTCCTCTGCTGTCGTTTAGATTCTGGATTCATTCTTCACTTTCAATCTCTTTTTCATATCTTGACATTTGTGTTATTTGTTTTTCTTCCTCTTCTGTTTGAAGGTGATGTGTTCTTCTAAGGCCCTCAGATTTTCTTTGTTTCACCTGCACAGACAAACAAATTGTTTTTCTGCTGTCCTACTTTTTTGTGTTTTAACACTGACTTTTATGACTTTGCCTGCTGCAAACTAACGCTTCTCCCTTTGGGAGCAAAGCCTTAACTGGAGGTTCTCCATCAGCAGCATTAGCACGTACAAGTCTTCTCAAGAAGGAAGTTTTGAAACCTGAAATTTGATGCTACACAACAATGTATTACAAATATCTAAGTATTGATATATACACTACATGGCCAAAAGTACTTGGACACCTACACATTACTTTTATGTCTATAATCTATAGGCTTGGAGTCGGTCCACATTTGCAGCTTCCACTCTTCTGGGGAGGCTTTCTGCAAGAAGTTGGAGTGTGTGTGTGGGAGTTTGTACCCGTGTGTCCACAAGATTGTTTTTGAGGTGAGACTCGCAATCTCCGTTCTAATTCATCCCAAAGGTGTTGATATAGGTTTGAGGTCAGGGCCTTCCTCACCAACCTGGGGAAACCATTTCTTTATGGAGCTGCTTTGTGCACGGGGGTGTCGTCATATTACAACAGGAAAAGGCCAAACACAAGCTGTTGGAGGAACTATTGTCTAAAATGGTCTGCTGTAGCATTTACATTTCCCTTAGCAAAGACCAGCTGCTATCAAAAGTATTGGGACAGGGTTGTCCCAATACTTTTGTCCATATAGTGTGTGTATATGTGTGTGTGTGTGTGTGTGTGTGTGTGTATATTTGTGTGTACATTTTTCAGGGAGCATCACAGATTTGGGAAGTGAATATACGAGCACAGCTGGCAAACGCTGCAATGACTCCACTAATGTCAGCAGAGCAAACAAATTAAAAACGGCGGCCCCGAGGTGAAAAAACACAACATGACGGATAAACGATCAGCAACAGGAAACAAAATAACAGAAACATTACAATTACAGAAAGTAATAAAAACTTTTTAAAAATAAAACTACCAGAAGGAGAAGTTTTGGGTGTTTGCTGATCATGTGTGTGTCCAGGTGTTGAACATCATTCACATTTGTGATTGTGTCGTAGCCTCAGGTGTCGTTTACACCGGGGACGCTGGGGACACGTCCCCACCGCTTTTTAATTTTTAAGAAACCTTCTGAAATGCAGCTTGCAGTTAAATAACAATTGAAAATGCCTTCAGAAAAGTGTATTTGCACACTAAGAAAACAGGCAATGCAAGTAAAATCTAGAAGAAACAATTGAGGAAATCTTTTTAAGGATCTTTTCCTCTCGTGATGTCTCTCAAGCAAAGTGTCTCTTCACAGCCCTAATCTGAGCCCCTTGTCCCCACCGCTGTTCACCACAAAGTGACGGTCGTTGCCGCCGTGTGGAACGCTCTGTGCTGCCATCACATCACATTCCCTCGTCGTGTTGAGGTTAAAGGTCACCCAGGCACTGTTATATTTCCTGAGAAACATTAGTTGTATATAAACGTCATCCCGAGGAGTTGCGGTGGTCGAGGACGCGCCTGCAGACGTCCGTCAGAAACCTGGATATTTGGAGGTGTTTCCATGCAGCATGTTCCCGCTGAGCTCTCCAGACAGCAGATTCTCTACAGTGAAAGAAGGCCGGATCCAAGTTTCTGAAACCAGGATTTAATGTTTCCACACAACCAGGACGCAACAAACCGGCAGCGCCAACATGTTTACTTCATTAGAGGGGACAAATGGGGACAACTGCTGTATAACACTGTCTGTGTGTCAGACTTATGTCTCTTTGTGGCCGCTGAGGTCAGGGTGTCAGGTCGAGGCTGAAGACTCGGGACGCTCTAAACACCTGCCGTGATGTTCGTCCTCCTGCTCCCTCTCATTGATCCCACCGAGGCAGCCGCTCCCGTCTTTCTCTTTCTGTAAATAAATGTGCGTCCACTCTGCATTTTATCTGATCTCGCCTCACTTTGGTGTTGCAAGTTTCCAGCCGGGTCAAAGCAGCGGCTCACGTCACACGCTGTCGGCGTCTTGATTGAGATCCGCGTGTAGATTAGCTCTATTTTCAGTCCTGACCGCGGGGTGCATATCATTTACCCTTCGCCTCACCTCAGCTTCCTCTGCACGCCTGTGGAAAACAAGTCTGTTGGTTGATGTGGGAGTTGTTCTGTGGTGAGAGAGCGCCCTCAGCTGGCAGCTCAGGGAGCTCACAGTCTTCACAGTGTTGAATGTCCATGCAGAGACCTTTCACCGGGTCCTGCTGCAGTCTCTTTCAGACTCATGCCAGTAACACAAGAAGAAGAAGAACAAAGTGATGTGTGTTGATGTGTGCAGTAACATAAAGTTTACTCATTAATCTCGGCTGGTGTGACAGATTGATTTTATCAACAAGTTAATCAAAACAGTCATGGGAAGGAGAATAAAACGGTTGAAATGTTAAAAACCTTTTTTTTACTGACCAGAAAAGTTGATCTACTTGTTGAGCCTTTTTGGAGAAATGACATTTGTGAGTGATCAGTCATGCCGACAGACGTCGGGAGGCGGAGCTCTTGGCCACGATGCCTCATCCTTAAGGAAGTTGCTATAAAGGAGGCATCGCGTTTTGATTTGATTTGAAATCTTTATTTCGAACATGCAAGAGAAAGTATATATATAAAAAAATAAAACAATGTTTAAAAACACAACAGATGAGCAGCAAACAAAGTACCAGAGTACCCTTCTTTCCTGTGTTAACATACTTCTATCACGTGTGAAAAGGAGTAGGAAGAAGTAAAACTTATGTACTCCTACCCCTTTAATTCTTACATTCCTTCAATTTACAATATTTAGATTTATTATTATTATGTTGTTATATAAATCCTTGTATGTATATGTATATATATGTCTGTGTGTGTATATATTTTTTTCATATACACAATATTAAAGTGACCACTGACAAGTATTTATTTTTCTAACCTCGATTATGTACTTATTCAAACAGCAAAAAATACAACAACAACCAAAAAAAAACTAAACAAAAGACAAAAAAACATTACACATACATTTTTTTGAAAAGGAATATGTTTGGGCGTTGCTTTAGGTTCTCATTAAGTTTGTTCCACAATTTAACTCTGCAAATTGATAAACAGAATCTTTTCCTTGTTGTTCTAAATCTATTAGTCTTAAAATTTCCCCTCCCTCCCTCTCAGAGAACATCTTTTGTATATTCCCAGGCAGTAGGTTATTTCTTGCTTTGAACATGAATACTACAGTTAGATCGTGGTATTTTAGTAATTTAGACTGTAGAAATAATGAATTTGTATGATCCCGTAATCCGACGTTGTGAATGATTCTCATGGCTCTTTTTTGCATTATGACTAGTGGCTGTAGTGACTGTTAAGTGTTTCCCCAAACCTCTACACAGTAATTCAGATAAGGTGACAATAGTGAGCAGTACAGGATGTGAAGTGATTTAAGATCCAGAATGTGCTCCGCTCTTGCTAGGACTGTAATACTTCTGGACAGTTTGGTTTTGATGTGTTTTATGAGGCTTCCAGCAAATCTTGTTATCTATGATCCCTCCAAGGAATTTATTTCCATGGACTCTTTCTATGTTAACATCTCTATCTGTATCTGTGCTTGATTGTTCAAAGGTAGCTTTATTGTCACACATGCACAAGTACACAGTGAAATTTGATTGTTTGACTTACAGTTTCTGAATGCCATGAATGTAGTTTTACTCAAATTTATCGATAACCTGTTTATGTCAAACCGTTCTTTTATTTTCTTGAATTCTGAAGTGATTGATTCCAAGAGTTGCTGTAAGCTGTCGCCTGAACCAAATATGTTTGTATCATCTGCAAATAATACAAAATTCAATACTTCAGATACAAATGTCATTGATATATAATAAAAATAGCTTTGGTCCCAACACTGACCCCTGGGGGACACCACAAGCCATGGCCAGACATTCAGACGAATAATCTCCCACCTTCACAGATTGTCTCTCAGATAACTGCTTACTCAGTTTAGAACTGCCCCCCTCGTTCCAGTTTACTGATTAATATTTCATGATTTATTGTGTCAAATGCTTTTTTTAGATCAATGAATTCCCCAACTGCATATTTCATTTTGTCTGTGGAGTTTGTGATTTCTTCAATGAGTTCAGTTAGTGCTACTGATGTTGATCTATTTTTTCTAAATCCATATTGGCTGTCAGTGAGTAGTTTGTTTTTATCTTTAGTCCCTCGTTGACGTTATAAACCGCTGCATTCTCACTGATTTACTGTATGTGGTGGCAAGTCTTTGTTCAAAGCTCCATGTGTGTTTTACAGTCTGTCTGTCAGCAGGTCTCTCCTCTGGTTCTGCTCTCTCTCTGCAGACGAGCAGAAGGTTTTGTATTAAACAGACGCCTGAGTTAGACGATAACCTCAGTGCGAATCTGGTCTCCAGGCTGAGGCAGGTGAAGGAGGCGTAGGGGAGGCTGGAACACACCTGGAAAACAAAAAGGCAGAACGAATTCACACACAGTCTCTGTCACAGACTGGATAACAGAAGTGGGAGCTCACGGTGGTTTCTGGACTTACCGTTCTGAAGCCTCCATCTAGGTTTTCTGGAACCAGGCGTGACCATATTTGGAAGAGAGGGTGGAGCTAGCTAGCTTGGTTAGCCAGGTGCACCTGTAATTAACGTTAACTATGATATTAGCCGGGATGCTAATTTTGGCCAACAACAAACAGGCTTAAAACAACCGTAAAACTTCACTTTCTTCACGGCGTGAAGCGCACAGCGCAGTTGCGTTTGGGGCGTGTCGAACTCCAATTTTGCTAGTTTGACGGCAGAAAAAATGGTCAGTGCGCCGGGCGGGTGGTAGATCATTGGCAGACTTTCTGGGGAAGACCTGGTCTGATTCGGAGAGACGGCATCCATCCCACTTGGGAAGGAGCAGCTCTCATTTCTAGAATTTTAAAGCAGCATAATTTAGAAAAACGACAGACTATTGTTGTTTTATAGGCGCTATAATAATAATAATAATGATGTAGAATAAGGTGTCCTCAAAAGCTGCCAACCGCTTTTACCAGAGTTTGTAATGCGGACAACCTGGAATTACAGTGACGACTGCATCTAAAGAAGGGTTGGTGTGTGTGTGGGGGGGTAGAGTGAGAGACCTGCCTGTTTTTATTTTCTATTTTACTTTTTTCCATTTCCCTGTTGCTCTTATGTTTTATGTAAAGCACTCTGAATTACCTTGTTGTTGAAATGTGCCTCAGGCTACTGTTGTTTTGTCTCCATCGGGCATGCAGACACATACCAAAGTTTAAAAGTCCAAACTAAAATATTTATTGGAGAGAAACAATTCTAATCAATTCCAAAATTCAAAGTAGATTTTTACCCAACGGGAAAATGTTTTCTTGCTAAACAATAACCTACATGCTTACACAGAGACACAGAACACCTGTAGCCTGTCACAGGGAAAGACTCATAGGCTCCGTGTTTACAGACCACACGTCATGTTAGGCCTGTATGTTTTATATCTCACAATAATTGCAAGCCGTGCTTTCGGTTTGAAACAGAAAAAGTCGATCCGCTGCAGCGTTCCTTTTGATGATCCTGCCTGCCTAAAAGTCTTCACTCTATTCAGCCTTGGCAAATGAAAATGAAAACGGCGTTTGTGCATGTTTAGCCTCGTCTCCGCTGCCAGATGATGAGCCGTCAGATGCAGAATGAATCCTAACCTCGCCACCATCAGCCTGTCCTTCACTCACTGCGCTGAGCGAGTCTGCAGGCCTGTTCAGTAGCAGAGTAAAGGTGTTGCCAGTAGCAACGCAGAACGTTGATCTAAAGTGAGAAATGAATAGCGTGAAAATGACTGCGTTCTCTACAGAGATCCATTTTCCCCCACTGGCGCTTATGCAGTAACGCCGTTTTTTGTCTTTATCTTGACTCCTCTTAACCAAAGTGGGTGGTAGCCGAGGACAAACAGGCCTGGGCTGCAATCGAAAAACAACCAGCAGCAGGTAAATTTTGCCCGTTGGTGGTTCTAGACTGGGGGGGGGCAGAAAATGCAACTGCCCCCTCGTAGCGCCGGCCCGAGTTTTTATCGTCTTCTTCTTCTTCAAATCCCACCTTCTAGTCTGATGAACCTTGACCTACAGCGAGACCCCGCGGTCACGCCCCTCTCTCAGGCCACGCCCCCGGAGCTACAGTCCGCAGCCGGACGCTTCTCGAGGTTCCTGCTTGGGTTTTACTCCGTCAGGGTCTGTTATGTCATCCTGTCTGTAAACTGAGGGCAGTAACGGGCCCTAACCGGCTCTTTCATTTAGCACAGTAGCTATGAAATGATTTGAGCATGTTTACACTTCAGCACTCTGGGAAAGTCTCTTAAAATGAATTTTGTTCTCATTCAAAGTAGAAACTTAATATTTACAGTCAAGTTTTTACATTATTTTCTGAAACATTTTTGATTCAGAGTAACTACGGTAAATTAGAGTGCGATACATCATAATTCTGCTACATCGAAAATAAATAAATCTGAATACATAAACCACTAATTGGCTGTACAGCCGCGGCTGTACAGCCGCGAGCAGCTCGTTTCACTCCTGACTTGTGCGGGCGAGACGTAAGCTATAAGACTCTGTCCATGTAAGAACAATTGAAACATACTCGTTCGGTTTGAGTTGTTTCTGGAATTACTCTAGGAAGAAAAAGCTTCTTTGGAGTCGATAGTGAAACATCATGTGATGCTACTTGTGTTTTTGTTGGACTTTGCGTACCAGCAAAACAAAGGAAGGTGAAAAGAAGGAATTATTATGAATTTTTATTTTGGTTTTGACTCTTTCTTAAATGTGTTTTGTTTATATTTCCTTGTGTTGCTCTTCGGTTTTATTTCAAGCACTTGAGTTTGGACATCAGGGCTCAGATTACGGCCGACGAGACGTGATGATGCACAAAACTGGGTTCACAAGAACGACACCGGAAGATATTTTATTAATATGTTGAAGAAATATTCAGCGCTGAAATATATGAGCGGGTGGTCTGATGGCGAGTATTAACCATTTCATTTCCTACATTCTGGAGAAAGTTTCTGCACCAATTTATGGTGGGAATGTGTTTTTTATTTACATAAAGGGAAACAAAGGTGGAAATTTAAAATGAAAAACAAAAAATAATGACACAGGAATCAGTCATTTATGTATTTTTTTAAAGTTAAAGTTGCTTTTTTTGGACACTGCACGTTTGTTTCTTCTGTGTTTTATTTGCACTGCATGCTTTTAGTGAGCCGCATGTTGTCAGTGTGGTGGTGCAGGTACAGTTATACCAGCTGTGGCCCCTAGAGGGCAGTCTTTCCCTGCTAAACACCTCCAGCTGCTCCTCTCAGGCTCGCACACATGTCACCTCTGCATCTCCCTGCATAGTTATATCGGGAGCATTCCTGTGTGTGTGTCATACACCTGTTTAGCCACTTGTTTCCTTCCTCTTTAGGGCCTCTCCAACATGTCCCTGATCCTCATCACACTCACCCGCCGGCTGCTCCCAATATAACCATGTTAACAATAGCTGCGCCCCCCACCCCCGCTGTGCTGTGGTTACATAGCGGGGATATCTTCCCCTCACACACACTCGGGGATGGCTGAGCCTCGATGCACCAGGACCGGGCCACGTGCCTGAAGAGGATACAGTCACCCCATCACATCCTCATTCATCCGTTCATCTGATGCGCTGACGATAAATGGAAAGCCCGGTGTTCCGGTCACTGCTGGAGCGAGTCAGAAACTTGCATGTTAATGTAAAAATAAAACTGAAATGAAGTACTTTCAGGAGGTTCTGAAGTCTGAGGCACGTTCCTGTTCTTCAGCCAGATACTTTAACGCTGCGGTCTGTAGTCCGGTAGAAACGGTGGAGACGAGCTGGAATAACGAGGAGCTGTGGCCGACCGAGCAGCACGTCCGCTGACCGAGGTCAGCTTTAAGTTTATTGAGTGAGTTTGGTGTCTGCACTGCTACTGAAGAGTCCCTGAGAGAAACTAACTAGACATTTCCCGTCGGTGTACAAGCTCCTGCAGGAGACACGTTCCACCAGCCAGCAGCCGGGTCCTCCCGCTCGCACAGGAAATCATGTCTCCGGACAAACTGTGTTGACCTGAGTTTGTTTTGGATTTGTTCTTTGTTAAGGGAGTAAGAGCCTTTTTCGAGACCCAGTAATCGATCACAGCGCGCCCCCTTGAAGGACATCTCAATTCCCAAAATGCACCTCGAGGAGGCACAAAATAAGGAAATGAGAAAGGCTCTGTGTTAAATGCCTGTTGCCTCGACTCCTCCATGAGAAAGGCCTCCGGTGTGCCGGCCGGCTTCTAAATTGTTTATCATTTATGTTCCAAAGCTGCACTTTAAAAGCATCTGTTTCATGTTTAGCAGCCTTTTGTTCAGACAGATTCAATCTGCCATAGTAAAGCAGAGGATTACAGGCAGACAGGAAGGTGAGGTGCTTTATAGTTAGAGTCAAACTGCCAGGAACATTTACATTTCTGTGTGGAAATAGTTACCCAGCTTTTTTAAAGCACATTTGTAATGTTGGGTGAAATAAAGGCCTATCTTCCTCCCAAAGACCTTGAAAAGTCGTCCATGCTTTTATTACTGCTCGGCTGGATTATTGTACATCAGAAATCTTTAAATCGCCTCCAGTCAGTCCAAAATGCAGCTGCTCGCCTTTTAAGAAAAACAAAAAAAAGCCAGTCTTGGCCTCCCTCCACTGTGGCTACCTGTGCGTTGCAGGATAGACTTCAAGATGTTATTGCTTGTTTTTAAGGCCTTAAATGGTCTGGCGCCACCTTAACTGGCTGATGCCACCATTCTCCAGTCACAACACTGAGGTCAACAAATCAGCTGCTCTCGGATGTCCCGAGATCAACGCTAAAAAATAAGGGCGAGTGCAGTGGGCGCCCCCGTCCTATGGAACAGCCTCCCCGTGCATATTATTAAAGCTGCACAGACCCTACAAACGTTTAAATCGCTGCTTAGGACGCAGCTTTTTGCAGCAGATTTAACCTTCGATAAACCTGGTATGTTGGATGGATGTTGGGTGGATGTGGGTGGATGTTGGTTGGATGTTGGTTGGATGTGGGTGGGTGGATGTTGGGTGGATGTGGTTAGATGTTGGGTGGATGTTGGTTGGATGTTGGGTGGATGTGGTTAGATGTTGGGTGGATGTTGGTTGGATGTTGGGTGGATGTGGTTAGATGTTGGGTGGATGTTGGGTGGATGTTGGATGTTGGGTGGATGTGGGTGGATGTTGGTTGGATGTTAGATGTTGGTTGGATGTTGGGTGGATGTTGGTTGGATGTGGTTGGATGTTGGGTGGATGTGGGTGGATGTTGGTTGGATGTTAGATGTTGGTTGGATGTTGGTTGGATGTGGTTGGATGTTGGGTGGATGTGGGTGGATGTTGGGTGGATGTGGGTGGATGTTGGGTGGATGTTGGATGTTGGGTGGATGTTGGTTGATGTAGTTGGATGTTGGGTGGATGTTGGTTGGATGTGGTTGGATGTTGGTTGGATGTTGGTTGGATGTTAGATGTTGGGTGGATGTTGGTTGGATGTTGGGTGGATGTGGGTGGATGTTGGTTGGATGTTAGATGTTGGGTGGATGTTGGTTGGATGTGGTTGGATGTTGGGTGGATGTGGGTTGATGTTGGTTGGATGTTAGATGTTGGGTGGATGTTGGTTGGATGTTGGGTGGATGTGGGTGGATGTTGGTTGGATGTTAGATGTTGGGTGGATGTTGGTTGGATGTGGTTGGATGTTGGGTGGATGTGGGTGGATGTTGGTTGGATGTTGGGTGGATGTTGGTTGGATGTGGGTGGATGTTGGGTGGATGTTGGTTGGATGTGGTTGGATGTTGGGTGGATGTTGGGTGGATGTGGTTGGATGTTGGGTGGATGTTGGTTGGATGTGGTTGGATGTTGGGTGGAGGGGGATTCACATGCAGACAAATAGGCGGCAGGAACAGTCAAACAAAACCCCGGAGCAGGTCACGAGCGAGCGACCCCGACAGGAGAGGGGCCGGGGAGGAGCTGCGTTCAAGAGCAACTCTGAACTCAAAACTTTCTCTCCTCCAGCTAGAGAGAGTATTACAGCTGAACGCCACTCATACCCCCGACTTCATGAAAAGGCGGCTGTCCGACGTCACACAACAGCAGCGCGTGTTGTAAATATTACTCATGTAGTAAAAGCTGTCGTGTGTGTGAGCTGAAGGTCTTCTTCTCTGCACACAGCTCAACGGCAGGAAACACGACGGCTACCGACCTCTGCAGATTAGCAGCTGATGCGGCTGCGCAGGAGCGCAGTTAGGAGTGAGTAATGAACGCAGAGGGCGCTGCTGAGGCGTTTGTCGAGGTCACGCGTGTTTTCAGTTCTCATCTGGCGTCACGCACCTGAAACGCTCTGACGCTGCAGCCGGAAACTTCAACGGGGAAATTCTGACCTCCACCTGTGACCCTGTGGCCTACTGCGCATTATTTTATTTAACAACTCGGCCTCTGATTGGTTAGTACTCCTGGCCTCCGCTGCTTCAGTCTCAAAACGTTCTGCTCCGGTTTCTGGATTGAACGCCGTGTTTTCTCGAAACGTTGCACGACTAGCTTTGAGCTATGTTTTCTCTGGTTTGGTGGGCGTGGCCGAGGTGTTACCCAATAAGCAGGCAGGGACATGGTAGGTTGGTAGGCACGCGCACTGCGCTTTTAATAAGGCGGTGTTTAAATACACCCGGCTGCTGATTGGATAACGCCTCTGACACACCCACCGAACGAGCCCCAGGTGTCTGTCCAATCAGAGGCGTCCAAATAACGCGGGAGTGACGGGAGGGCCGGTCTGAGGGCAGAGCTGCGTCCACACTGCACTCACAGTGGTGTTGCTAATTTTTAAAAAAAATATGAATTTAAACTAGATATAAAATCCTTAAAAAGGCTGAAAGGTATATAAATATATGATCCTCTACAACAGTTCCCAACTGAGGTAAACAGCTGAACAAAGACTGAATCCTCCCCTTGTGTCATAATCTCTCTTACCGGTTATTTATTTGAATTTATTTATTTAAATGTTTCCTCTCCTTTTATAAATCATCCTTATTTTGTTACTAAGACTACATTAACAAACTATTTCCTGTTTGGATGAAGAGCTGCTCCCTATTTTCTACTATTCTGTAGAAACGGATTCTGTGCAGCCAAGTTTGTAAATCTTGATACTTTCAATTAAAAAAACCTCACAGTGGTGTCAGAGCAGAAGCTGTCGGATCAGGGTCTGTGTGGATCAGGGTCTGTGTGGGTCAGGGTCTGTGTGGGTCAGGGTCTGTGCGGGTCAGGGTCTGTGTGGGTCAGGGTCTGTGTGGATTAAGGTTTCTGTGGATCAGGGTCTGTGTGGGTCAGGGTCTGTGTGGATCAGGGTCTGTGCGGGTCAGGGTCTGTGTGGGTCAGGGTCTGTGCGGGTCAGGGTCTGTGTGGGTCAGGGTCTGTGTGGGTCAGGGTCTGTGTGGGTCAGGGTCTGTGTGGATTAAGGTTTCTGTGGATCAGGGTCTGTGTGGGTCAGGGTCTGTGTGGGTCAGGGTCTGTGTGGGTCAGGGTCTGTGTGGGTCAGGGTCTGTGTGGGTCAGGGTCTGTGTGGGTCAGGGTCTGTGTGGGTCAGGGTCTGTGTGGGTCAGGGTCTGTGTGGGTCAGGGTCTGTGTGGGTCAGGGTCTGTGTGGATTAAGGTTTCTGTGGATCAGGGTCTGTGTGGGTCAGGGTCTGTGCGGGTCAGGGTCTGTGTGGGTCAGGGTCTGTGTGGGTCAGGGTCTGTGTGGGTCAGGGTCTGTGCGGGTCAGGGTCTGTGTGGGTCAGGGTCTGTGCGGGTCAGGGTCTGTGTGGGTCAGGGTCTGTGTGGATCAGGGTCTGTGTGGATTAAGGTTTCTGTGGATCAGGGTCTGTGTGGGTCAGGGTCTGTGTGGGTCAGGGTCTGTGTGGGTCAGGGTCTGTGCGGGTCAGGGTCTGTGCGGGTCAGGGTCTGTGTGGATCAGGGTCTGTGTGGATTAAGGTTTCTGTGGATCAGGGTCTGTGTGGGTCAGGGTCTGTGCGGGTCAGGGTCTGTGTGGGTCAGGGTCTGTGTGGATCAGGGTCTGTGTGGATTAAGGTTTCTGTGGATCAGGGTCTGTGTGGGTCAGGGTCTGTGCGGGTCAGGGTCTGTGTGGATCAGGGTCTGTGTGGATTAAGGTTTCTGTGGATCAGGGTCTGTGTGGGTCAGGGTCTGTGCGGGTCAGGGTCTGTGTGGGTCAGGGTCTGTGCGGGTCAGGGTCTGTGCGGGTCAGGGTCTGTGTGGATTAAGGTTTCTGTGGATCAGGGTCTGTGTGGGTCAGGGTCTGTGCGGGTCAGGGTCTGTGTGGATCAGGGTCTGTGTGGGTCAGGGTCTGTGTGGATTAAGGTTTCTGTGGATCAGGGTCTGTGTGGATTAAGGTTTCTGTGGATCAGGGTCTGTGTGGGTCAGGGTCTGTGTGGGTCAGGGTCTGTGTGGGTCAGGGTCTGTGCGGGTCAGGGTCTGTGTGGGTCAGGGTCTGTGCGGGTCAGGGTCTGTGTGGGTCAGGGTCTGTGCGGGTCAGGGTCTGTGCGGGTCAGGGTTCCTCCTCTCCCCACCAGAGGGCAGCAGAGGAGCACAGATGGCGGCTGCAGCTCTGCTCTCAAACAGCGGACTCTGCGTTAGTGCAGGAAATGTGCGCAGCGTGCTGGGACAGTCGGCAGCACAGGTTCACGTGCAGCTTCTGATTTCCTCCATGATGTCTGTAGTTTAAAACGAGTCTCGGGTCTCTCAGTGTCCCTCCTGACGGACTGGAGCTGCCGCGTTTCCTGTGGCCATCAGTCCCACTGTTTCTAATTGGATGGGGAAGCACCCCCCCCTCCTGCTCTCCTCCTCCTCCTCCTCCTCTCCGGGTTATTGTCACTGACAGTCGGATTATTCCCTCCCAGCAGCAGCCTGCTTCCTCTCATCCTCCTCTCGGTCCACGATGCGGGCTCCAGCTCAGGATCTCTAAGTCGTCCATCTCTCCTCCTCTCCACGGTAAGACGCTCTGCGCCTCTGCGCGTTGTGTTGGTGGCTCTGTGTTCCGCGCTGTGACACCGAGAGGTCTGAGTTGAACTTCCAGAGAGTCTCGCTGGTCAGAAGGACCACATGCTTGTGATTAGAGCCGCGGTTCTCCTCCGGAACACCGATCCGAGTCTCGGTTAGGGCTGAACCCGAACGTTAAGGCTCCGGCTCGGTCCCGGGGACCCGCTGGAGCACGCTCTTAAACTCGGGCTCTGCTCTGACTGAGATTTTAGAATTAAAAACTGAATTACGCAGAAAACCCACCCCGCTCTCCCCGACTCATCTCGGTGGAGTAACTCGAACCCCGTCGGGGTAGGGCCCCCGGAGGCTCCCCGGACCCCACTTTGATAACCAGCATTAAATCCCTCCCCCAGCCCACACAGAATCTGGGTGGCAGATGGCTCCGTCCTGCCCGAGGCGCACAGATGTTCCGGCGTTACATCAGCAGCCGGGTTCGGGGAGAAGACGCTGGAGCTGTAGTCTGCCTGCGGTGTGTGTGCGCGTGCAGGGGGGGTGAGTTCTGCCCGCCTCCTGTTCTAATGCTGAAGGTGATCCTGAGAGGGGAACCGTGCAAATCTGTAAACCTCTGTAGGAGGAAGCAGCAGAACACGCTGAGAGTCTTTTTCACTTTGTGCACTTGTCTTCATCTCACTGTCCACTCTGCCCCCCCCCCCCCCCCTGCTCCTAACCTTAGACAACAAAAATAACCAAAGATCTCGCTGAAGCTCTTCAGTCTGGAGCATCAGCGCTGCAGGGCCCCTCATGTGAGGAGGGGCCGTACAGGGAGCCTCTGTACAGCGTCTGCACCTCTGAGTGGCCCCTGATGTTATGTTGAGTCTGTGCAAATAAAAAATGATAGAAAGACGAGCAGAAACTTTTGCATGTTTCTCTCACGCTGAAGCAGCTTCTGCTCTCTGGAACTGTTCTGCTGTTACCTTTAAATTCAAGAAACATAGAAGAATATTTCTGAGGCTGTAACACAAAAGATGAAAAGATAAGAGCAACAGCTTTTATTTCTTTTCCCTTCAAGACTTAAAGCAGAAAAATTGATTTTTTTTTCCTTTTGAAGCTTTTTTAAATAGCAGGAATGTATCTGTATTGAGTTCAGTGTGTGCAGGCTGAAATCATTTTCCTCACAGATGAATCTGTCACTTACTGGATTTTCATGCTTATCGATTAATCATTAGTGTTCAGATGTCGAGCAGCAGATGTTGCAGAGGCTGGAAATGATTAATCACTTATCAAAACTGTCGCTGATTCATTTTCTGTTGCTTGACTAATCTTTGCAGATTGTTGGAGGAAGTTGTCACTGAGGTATCGGCCGAGCTGCAGGTGAAGGTCAGGAGGGCTGTTCCTGTATGAGGAAACTCGCACTGCGTTATTTATTGAAGTGCACGGCGCACTCGAGGTAAAACATGGATTTGCTCTCAGTGCAGAGAACGTAGTCAGTGGGTGAAACAAGCTGCACAGCCACCAGCACAGTGGTCAGCTTTAAAAAGGCCGGTTTAATCTGGGCTCTGTCGTCGGGCTGGCGGGCTGATGGCGCTGCGCTGTGTGTGGCTGAGGGAGTGAGAGGGCTGGAGGTTTTAGGAAGCATTCTTGCATTTGAAAGTAATGGCCTATTTATAGGGCGGCTCAGCGAGAGAGCGAGGGAGAAAGCGAGCGGCGCCTCTGGCCTGCTGCTGCTGCTGCTGTTAGCGTCGAGGAACGCACCGGTGGCTGTTGTGATAAGGAGAGAGCGCCGCCACGGCTTGTTAGGAACACACGTGACCGCACATGCCAGCGCACACACAGAAACAACAAAGGTCAGCACAGTCACACACAAGCTTGTGCTTATTTCAGAGCTAATTTGTGTTTTCCCTGCAGCTGGGGAACGCAGCATGGCTGATTGTAAGCGCGTGTGGCTAATCACAGATGGAGGATTTTCTGGATCCGTGTTTGCCGGTGTGGAAGCAGCCAGATAGCAGACTCCTTTCTGAACCTGCTCTTGCTGGGATATGCGGCGCGATCATCAAAGACTAGATATTGATCAGAGTGCGCGAGCAGCAGTGGCTCCAGGCTGACAGTGCTGCTTCTCGGATGCTAAACAAATTAGCTGGGTTTGTTTTGCACAAGCTAAATGCAAATGAACCCGGCGAACTCGGCTCTGCTGGCTGAATGAGAGTGTAGAATGTCAGGGAAGGGAGATGGAGAGAAAGTGTCAGACTCTGGCGTGCAGCTCTCGGAAGCACCGTGTTCGGAGAAGAAGCTGTGAAAAGCCGCCGTACACGAGCTGCTCGGTCAGAGAGCAGCTGGTGAACACGGTGGAGCAGTCAGCAGCTACAGAGCCAGATGTTTCCCTCTGCCGACAGAGAGAGAACACTGGAGAACACGCCTCACCGTGAAGCATCACAGCCAGTGCAGGCTGAAGACCAGTGACGTGCTGCTGTCTGTAACTCTGAGTCCCGTCCTGCAGATCAAAGCTGCAACACGTGTTTTTGATCCTGCACCTGGTCCCTCGCAGGAAACAAGTGCAGCTGTTGAGTTTGAACGCAGCTCAGCACAGTTGAATGTTGAACGTTTATATATCGCCTTCGAGTACTTCAGCACTGCCTGCTGCGCCGCTTCAGCGTCGTCGAGGTGTCCAGTATTCGTCCACTCTTTATTACCTGAACGTATCAGCGGCAGTTTCTGTTTGATTCAGTGTTGACAGAGGACAGAGACAATTTAGAGGAGACGCGTCACTCAGTCACGTCCTCAGTCACGTCCTCAGTCACGTCCTCAGTACAGCTCTTTGGGGAAAGCCAGTAACGGTAAAGATGGCGGTTATCCCGCCCCTCCCGCTAGAAAGCCAATCATCTGCTTTTAACAGCCAAAGCGGGAAACATATTTCAGCCAATCGTGTGGCTCCACTGACATAAAGGGCCTGCGTTACGTCTACTGCGCATGTGCAGAAGTGGAGACGCATGCGTAGCAGAAGTAGAACCGGTCTGGAAAAACGCTTTTTAAACCGTATTTTGGGGCAAAGTCGTCAAACTCTTTCAGCAATTTTATCAGATTTTGATGCTGATTCAGTTCATGTAGTTTTTATGTCCCGGTGAGACTGCAGCTCTGCACATTCATTCAGACAGGAGCCTGGTCATGTTCGTTGCCAAGATGGCGGCCGAGTGGCAGGACTTGCCTAAAAGGACTTTGCAGAAGACCAAAGGCAGAACATGAGCTAATTACACACTGCCAGGTGTCACAGTTATTATGCTATATTTCAAAAGACTTTAATAAAGACGAGGCTTTGAGACATAATGCCGGATGTCATTAACGGTTTTATTTTCAGCTTCTGCTGTGAACACCAGAAAGTAACACTCGAGTTAACTTCAGGCAGCAGTTTTAACGAGGCGGGGGCACCACAGGGGTCCTGGAGGGAAAACTTTATTTATTTTGTTTCTTATCTTCTCTTTGAAAAAGATCAAATTCAACTTTCAGATGGTGCGACGCTTGAAAATCCTGTGGGGGAATGGCAAGGCTTTACTAATCGATCTGTTCTTGGACAACAAAGCTCCGTGTTTGGGTGCTTGACAGTTTTATTTTTCTGTCCAAGTATTTCACTCTTTTATTCCATCTACAGCTTTCGGTTTCTCGCCTTCACCCCTGGGACTTCAAATCCGCTGTTGCTGCTGACTTTAATGGCTTCTTCCCTCTGGAAGAACAGAAAACGTGTGCTGGAACGCTCCTCTTCCTGCACCTGACTGCTGTTCAGAGGTCACTGTCTATGCTCTTGTATTCAGAGAGTTCCCAGGCAGTAGAGGTGTGAGCGTGTTCTTCCGGGGGCTGGTTGGATATTCAGACCTCAGATAGCTAAAGTACAAGACAGCGACGTGTGCTGACGACGCATAACAAGTGACACATCACACATAAACATGCCGTCATGTTCCCAGCGACTTGCAGCAGCTTACAAATCCATAATGCGAGCTCTGACTCCGACACCGACTGTAAACTCACCGTAAGTAAATGTAGTTCTAAGGTTTCAACAAATCGTTTACATCCCCCAGGAGCCTCGTTCTCCCTCCATGTGGTTAGAAACGGAAATAATTATTTAAAATTCCAATTTATACCTGATGATGGCGCCGAAGTTAATTGGCATCATTTTCTCTGGACTGTGCACGTCTTAGGGACGTCGCCATAACCAGAAACTCAGTAGGCGGTATCAGTGAAATTCCACGATTCTTGATACCCAATTTGATCCAAACAAAACAATAAATCCCATCATGCACTTCGACATTCACTCCTTTTAATAAAAACAGTTTGAAAGGGAGGATGTCCAGGACAGAAATGAGCACGCTGTTGAAATTACAACCTGCATCGTTAAATAATTACTTCATTTTCTAAACTATTTTTTACAAACTCACAAGTGTGAAATGTTTAAGGGAGGTCACCATTTTTATTGATGATTGAAATTAGGGCTCTACTTAACAATTATCTTTTCTTCTCATCTCATTAGTTTTGTGTATTCTACAGAAAAAAAAAGTTGCCTATTAATAATATTTTACTCCGTCATCCTGATGAAGCACATTAGAATAATGACAATAGCTGCATCCTAAAATTAATCCAGTTTCCTCGTCACTGATGTGTTAGGCTAATTAATTAATTAGGCTACACAAACATTTGAAGTTTTCAGTAAAGTTCTGTCTCAGGCGTGGCCGTTAAAGAGGTGCTATTCTGCTCATTTTCAGGTTCATAAGCCCGTTTTAAAACCTCGTGGCTCATTTAAGAGTCGGACCCAGTTTCAGCTTCGTCGGGAGCGTTGGCCGTGCGAGGGACGATCGGCTGCTCCTGAAGTCCTGAAGTCCAGAAGCACAGGCGGTCAAGCCAGCACGTCTCTGCCTGGTTAGCAGTGTTGCTAGAAAATAAACTTCTGCCTGCTTCAGAGCTTTCAAACGAACCTTTATTGACAGTTGCCAGAATGTTTTATTTTCATTTGACCCGTACAGCGTGAGCACGGAGGGCGTGGCTCGACAAGCAAACAACAACATTTCTGAAATCATACCTTGTACCCAGTTAAGATGGGAAGTTGCCAACAGTCATTATAGAATGTGTCACCACACAGAGATGAAAGAGCTTCAGACTGAGGTGCTGATTCACAACAGGCTCAGGGATTTTACTCAGTAAGATTATGAAGACGCTGCTGGAGGGAGCTTCATAACAGCTACTTAATAAATGACTTCTTTGTTATGGTAGTGGCTCACTGGTTAAATGTAGACAGCGTGACGTTAAAGTCTGCACACATCTTAAAATGTCACGGCAGCATTATGATCAAAGTAAAAACACAAACTGTGACTGTGAGGCGTGATGTGACCAGAGTTGATTGACAGTCACCAAGCAAATCAGATTCTGAGTCAAATGTCGCTTCATTTTGATTGGTGCAAGTACGTGACATCACCTTTTTCCACTTACGCGCCCACTTTAAATCGGTAAAAAGAAGTACAGAGACGGTGTGTTTGTGTGTAACGCCCTCTGAAAGCCGCCAGACTCCATCGAAATAGTTATTTTACCTCTCTGGTCTCCTGCTGCCTCGATCGCTTAAACAAAAACATCAGAGTTGCACAAACAAAACAACGCGCCGAGGCAGCGGTTGGCTTTTACCTTCTGCCAGGTAAATGACTATTTTTGTACCAGTGGAGTCTGGTGAGAGCGATACAGCGACTGTTTCTGGTTAAACAAAAGGCCTCTCTCTGCAGGGTTCCTTTCCATGATGCTGTCAGACTCTTGGAATAACAATCTGAGCAAAAACGAGCTCCTTGGTGGACGAACTTTGACGCAAAGGATTAATGCAGCCCTCTGTCACAGCTGCCGACTGTAGCTCGCTCTGGACCCGTTTCACTAAAATGTCGGTCCAGGTTGAGAAATATCAAAATGACCCTTTAACACACAGATAAACCAGAGATGCCGACAAATGCATTCTGGGAAATGAGGAAGACGACACATCGGAGCACGCCGGGGTCACTGTGCAGTCGAAGGAAGCCGTCCTGCTGCAGAGGAACGTACTGCAGCTGAGTCCGGAGCTGAAGCTGACATCCAGCCCTCCTCTGCTGAAGAAAGGAGGCTTTGTTCACATCAGCACAGCGACGGGAAAAACAAAATACTTTCCACGAAATGCCCTCTTACGTAAGCTGCCTCTCTTTTCTATCGTCTTCGTGTTCTCGCTCTTGTTCTCAGAAATTGAGGTCAGCGTTAATTGAAATTCAGACACCTATTAATTAGTGAGAGGGTTCTCTTTCTATCTCTTTTCCCGTCTGTTCTCCCTCTCTGACTGCCTCTCATATACTTAGTAGAAGTGTCTCTCGGCCTGTACACGCAGCCTCGAACAGCCGCTGTCTTTGGGGACGTGTCCTCCTCCTCAGGGCACAGCTTCGCTTTCTCCAGCTGCGATCGGCTGATAATTGATCAGACAGCCTGTTAATGAATGGAGCTTGGTGGACTGTGAGTGTGTCAAAGGAAATACTGTCTGCGTGTTTACTTCCTGTTGAGTTGTTTTAAAGGTTATATGAATTCATAACTGCTTTATAACCGTGTCGTCTTGCCAGCAGCTCTTAGAAACCATCAGTTGTAGTTGGCGGCTTCTGCGTTGTTTCTTTACCTGAGTGATTTTTACCTTTGCTTCCCGAAAAAAAAAAAGTCAATAGTGATTCTTTCTAATTAAGTTACATGACTTAAAGAAGTCTTGACTCATCTACAGTGTTATAATGTTGGATGTTCATGTTAAACGTGGCCAAAGCTTCCAATAATGAGGTTAAAGTATTTAAAAGAAATCCCTGTGAGCAGAAACCTCAGATTTCATCCTGTTCTGAACGCTCTGTTTTCAACTGCTTTTTCTACCAACGGCTCCGTAACACGACACCAGGAGCCAGACGGAGCCGCTGATCCATATATGGTCATGTGCTCCCATAGCAACGCTCAGTCCGCCTGTTCCGCCCAGCAACAGTAACAGTAACAGCCTGGTAACATGCTTCAGGTCTTGGCCAATCAGAAGACAGTGGGATTTGAGAGGGGGGGCCTTAAAGAGACAGGAGCATCTACAGCTTGTTTCAGACAGAGGCTGAAATGAAGGCCTACATGAAGAGCCAGTATAAGAAGAAAAAAAAATTTGCTGCCATACAGGAGTCACAGAACTACAATATAGAACTGGAAAAGCAGTATAATAGGTCTCCTTTAACTTATTTAAGTTACGTAAGTCACATAAATAACGGTAGTTATTTTAACCCATACCATGATCTTTTCCTAAACCAACAAAATTGCGATGTTTCACAACGTTAATGTTTTATTTTGAAAGTCTAACCAGATGTTGCATATTTATTCTTGCTTACTTGACCATTTGACACGTGCAAAAACGACAGTAAAGAATATCCAGGGCGTCACAAAGCGACGCCAAGGTGGTTGACCAAGCGTCCACATGTGAGGAGTTGCCTTCGCTGATTCACGGCTGCCGGGACGGTGACGTGAAACGTAAAGTAGCCTACGTCTGTAACGTTAAACGCAAGTGCAGCTTCTTTTGTCGCTCTGTGTATTGCTACTCTGGTTATTGATGCTCGGTTTGCTGATAGTTTCCTGGAAAGTAAAAAAATTCAGTGAAAACATTAATATCATTATGTACGAAGGGGGAGGCTCTTCAAAAGGCTTTACCACCTGCTATTTTATTTGAGCTAGTAAAAAGTAAACTGAAGTCATATAAAACAATATAAGAGCTGTGAGGCGAAGTTTAGAAACAGCTGAAAAGAAGCAGATTATTTACTAACCTCCCAGTTTCCCAGAGTCCAAGATGACGATTGCAGACATTTTGTTTTGTCCCTGACTTAGAAATATATCAGTCTAAAACGTATAAAGAAAGTCAGCAGACCCTCACAGAGGAGAAGCTGGGACCAGAGAATGTCTTTTTTAATCACTTTAGCCGTGAGTTCACTGTCTGTGTATCAGCTGATTATTATTACACCAGGCGGGCTGCCTCACATCAGCAGCTTATGGTTGTAGAAAGAGCCAACAGCTGGATGTCAGCATCAGGAAGCAGCGTTTCTAACTGAGGGAAGTGACCCGGCTGTGTTTCAGCAGCGGCAGCCGTGATGAGAGCTGGTTGAATCTCTACAAGCTGAGGAAAGGTGCTTCACTGCTTCCTTTCTTACCTCCTTTAACGTAGGGAACCCTGGACCATCCTTTACCAAGGGAAAGGAGGTGATGCCGTCCCACAGTTCCTTGCGGCAGCACCATTTAAAGCGACGCAGCCTTGTAGTTTCACCCCAGCAGACCTTAGTAAATGCAGAAGCAACAGAGCTCCTGTTTTTAGGCTTTTCACATGGAAACATAAATATAGATTTCTGCTCAGTCCGATCATCCAGTCAGGAGGAAGCATGTTGAATTTGGAGTGATCATCATAAGAAAACACCAGACACATAAATGCACACATATCACTCCAGCACTGTTCAATTCCTCTTATTATAATTTAAATGGCTCGACTTTCTCTGCCTGTATATCGCTTTTTATCCCATTTTATTATTAATTCCAACATTTCAATCAGACTCGTTTGTATGTGTTTTGTTGTCACTTCCTGTGTAACTGGTGGTTAAATGAACCCTACGGTGAAAACATCCTACATGACATAACATCCTCTGCGTTGGACAGGAAACCTGACTTTTCTCTGAAGCACTGAGTTTGTCTCTGTCCTTCTCGTTTATATGTTGTAAATAAAGTTTGTTTCACAGGCTGGAGTAAGAGCAGTCGGATTCTCTGAGCACCGCGGTTGTCTTTTCCTACGTCCTTAGGAATTCACGTTCACACCTTTCCTTGACCCCGTGACGTTTTTCATTGGGGTCAGGGTAAAGTGGCGAGGAAAGGGCGATACTAGAGAAACAACAGCAGTAATTAAGCCGTAAAGCCGTGCATCATCTGACTGTTCTTCCCTCTGCTGCTGCACCAAAAAGCTCTAATATCTTTTTTTAATTCTGCTGCTGGAGTCTCTGCTGCGAGTGAAACGTCCTGCCTCTGTGACGACAAAGAAGCTCGTGATGGGATTGACTGGATGTACGATCACTAATGGATGTGAAGACTCATTCTGCTGCGGACAAAAGCTTTCATAAAAACACACTCAGAGATGGACTCTGTGTGATGTGGGGGGGGCTGAACCTGGGAGCTGCAGAGCCTGAAGGAAGGCCAAGAAAAAAAGGTAGAGAGCCTCTTATCCTAATGCACTTACAGTCTCCAGAGGACGACCGAGAGGAGGATGGAGATATTGAAAGAAGAAAGCGAGGCCAGAGGCCTCCTGTGTTGAAGTGTGTGCATGTGAGGGAGGCGAGTGAATCAGGGACGGGCTGTAAGGGGGAGGAGAGAGGGAGGAAGGGGTGAGGGTGAGCCGTCAGATAGTGAAGGATGCTCTATGATCATCATGATGCTCAGACTGAAGAAACAACAGGAGCTGTTGAAGGAAACAGCCACCAAATATTAAATATTAAACTGCCTTCACTTGCTTCCCAAACACGACGGCGAGCAGCAGCAGCAGCTGCACTTCTCGCCGCCTTCCACGTGTTGGCTCCTGTTAGTGGCTCCTGTTAGCATAGCATCTCCTAGAAGCAGGTCCTGTTAGCATAGCGGCTCCTGTTAGTGGCTCCTGTTAGCATAGCATCTCCTAGAAGCAGGTCCTGTTAGCATAGCGGCTCCTTTAAGCGGCTCCTGTTAGCATAGCATCTCCTTGAAGCAGGTCCTGTTAGCATAGCTGCTCCTTTAAGCGGCTCCTGTTAGCGGCTCCTGTTAGCATAGCATCTCCTAGAAGCAGGTCCTGTTAGCATAGCGGCTCCTTTAAGCGGCTCCTGTTAGCATAGCATCTCCTTGAAGCAGGTCCTGTTAGCATAGCTGCTCCTTTAAGCGGCTCCTGTTAGCGGCTCCTGTTAGCATAGCATCTCCTAGAAGCAGGTCCTGTTAGCATAGCGGCTCCTGTAAGCGGCTCCTGTTAGCTGCTCCTTTAAGTGGCTCCTGTTAGCATTGTGGCTCCTGTTAGCTGCTCCTGTTAGCATAGCATCTCCTAGAAGCAGGTCCTGTTAGCATAGTGGCTCCTGTAAGCGGCTCCTGTTAGCGGCTCCTGTAAGCGGCTCCTGTTAGCATTGTGGCTCCTTTTAACTGCTCCTGTTAACATAGCATCTCCTAGAAGCAGGTCCTGTTAGCATTGTGGCTCCTGTTAGCTGCTCCTGTTAGCATAGCATCTCCTAGAAGCAGGTCCTGTTAGCATAGTGGCTCCTGTAAGCGGCTCCTGTTAGCGGCTCCTGTAAGCGGCTCCTGTTAGCATTGTGGCTCCTGTTAACTGCTCCTGTTAACATAGCATCTCCTAGAAGCAGGTCCTGTTAGCATTGTGGCTCCTGTTAGCGGCTCCTGTTAGCGGCTCCTGTTAGCGGCTCCTGTTAGCTGCTCCTGTTAGCGGCTCCTTTCAGCGGCTCCTGTTAGCATTGTGGCTTCTTTTAGCTGCTCCTGTTAGCGGCTCCTGTTAGCTGCTCCTGTTAGCGGCTCCTTTAAGTGGCTGCTGTTAGCATAGCGGCTCCTTTCAGCGGCTCCTGTTAGCATTGTGGCTTCTGTTAGCGGCTCCTGTTAGCTGCTCCTATTAGCGGCTCCTGTTAGCAGTTAGCATGGATGAACAGACAGCTCTCTCTGGATCACTGTGATTCTGAGGAAACTCTCTGGCAGGTTCTGCAGCGTCTCCTGATTTCTCAACTGATTTCTGGCTGTTAAGTCAGGAGGGACACTGCTGAAGATGAAGGATTCAACGTGTGTTTTCATGTCTGTGTGGTCAGAATCTCTATCTCACCTTCAGGCTCCCGTGCCCCACCTGGGAGGCTTTTTGGCGTTCTCGTCCTCTTTTGGCCTCGTGCTGCTGAACGTCTGTGAACATCTCACTGAGATTTGAAGCGAGCACAGAGAAACTTTTCCCTCCTTCGGCAGATCGATGTGGAAACAGCTTTCTAGTAGAGTTGGGAGATGTGCTGTAGCGGACGCTGTGCGACTGTAGAGACTTGGCAGTACTGTTTCCACCGCGGGACACATCTTTAATGTCTCTGCCGTATACTCGGGGCAGGTTATGTAGAGAATCGGGGCACGAACATCCGTGTTCTGCTCTTTGAATCAGCTCCTGTTGCTGCTGCTTCCTCACTGCTCACAAAGGTGAAGCTGTGATTCTGTTTTAGCTCCACGATGAGCGTCACTGTGCCGACCCGTTTCATCACATCCCCGACCCAGCAGGTCCATCCAGTGACGCCGAATATGTCTGAAACATATTTGTTTTTACTTCAGGGACCAGGAGAGAGAGGAACAAACAGAGGCTGTTGTGTTGTAGATGTGAGGCACTCTGAGGGCCACGGGATCCTGGAGCCCTGCGTTGGCACACATCAGCAACTTTCAGATTTTGAAGCTCAGCTCTGCAGCCTGATTCTTGAGGCGCTTTGTGAAATGGAGTGTTGTTTGGAAGCTTTCTAGCTGCAACAAGAAGGGCATTTCTCTCTGCAGAGGGACGAGGGCGTAGCGCATCGAATTAAGCCCCCCCGCCCCGTAACACAAACCAGCCCCTGTCTCCTCCACACAGCAATATTATAATAGTGCTGAAGTGATCTGTGTTCATGTTTTAAAGCATGTTGAGGCGAACACGAGAGACATTTCCATTTCAAGGGGCCATGTGGTTTTTCTCACAGCGGGGTGCAGAGGGGTTTTGTCTGCAGAACGATTCTCCTCCCTACGTTTCTGTGCAATCCTCTTTTGTTTCTTTCTTTAAAGAACTGCATAAAAATAACACTCACACTTGGACAAGCGAGCAGATGTCACCTTTTGTTTGCTAAGCTGCTTTTTGCGGTTTGCTGACACACTGTATGCTGCAGAGAGCTTCAAACAAAGCTGCACTTTACTGCCCGTGTTAACGACTGTGGCGGTTACTGAATCTTCGGGCATGCTGCAGAAAAACCAGGTTGTTTGCCGAGGTGCATCTTGTGTTATCTCTGTAAGCAAACATCACATCGGACTCCAGTCTACTCGAGGCTCTTGAGTCCCCGCTGCTCGGCCTATAAAGCCAGCCGTCCTGTCATCCGCATAATCGAGCTGAACACGAGCACGGCGCTCTCATATCTAATGTAGGAGCAGCCACTCAGAGATCTGGGTCAAACTGTCACGGCAACAAGGCTGAAGGGGACGGCTCGCACTTTGGTTTTTTGCCTCTTGACGTTAATGCAAGTCACAAAGCCACGAAAACATCGATAATGTGTTAGCGGGACGGCCTTCCTGCACTGAAACCATCAGACTTCTAACCTGCGGTCTGTTCGGACCGTCGGGCAGAGAGGAGGCTGATCTGTGTCGGAGGCACTGAATCACAGGCTGTGGCTTTATGTATTTATGATAAAATAAATATTGTATAATATCACATGAAGTTCAGTCCTGAGGATTAAATGGTTTCTAATTCCCCCAAAACACTTCCTGAAAAAGGAAACTTGGCTTCCAGGACTGTCAGATGCTCAGTGCAAAGGGCCGGGGGCCCATGACGCTAACCCCGGGTGCAGCAGTTGCTCGACTAGGGCTGTGCAGTTAATCGAATTTTAATCAGAATTTTGATTTTGGCTTCCAACGCTTAGAAAAACAAGATGATCGAGATAAAATGGTTTCACATTCGCACACTTAGTTCAGCTTGAGCCGAGATGACGGGGTTATAACTGCTGTAGTCAGCATTACCATTAACCCTGCGGCATTTCACACTGCAGATATTAGCCTAGCAGCTAGCGGCTTTTCCTCTATTAAATGTAATTCAATTTTATTTATATAGCGCCAGTTCAGTGATCTCATGTTCTCTTACACAGACCCAGCACTTCCTACTACTCCTTCTGCTACTCAACGTTGCTTTACCTGTCCACTCCGTCTCTGAACGTATCACGGGATTACAGATTACTCACCGTCACTTGTGTTTGAGCGTTATGTAACGTAATGAGTTGTCGTCGTGACAGATAAACTGAAGGAGCCTTGCCTCTTCACTCCCGTCTTGTCCAATCAATAAAAAGAGAGCAGAAAAGGTGCAGAGAACAGAACCAGGCTGACTCTGACCAAATAAAGAGGCTGCAGACGAGCAGCAAGAACAACGCACAGCAAATGATGCACACGGCTCGCAGATAAATAGTTACTGTGGAAACAGACAACAAATCTGGGCTCAGAAACAAGAAGGCTTCCACGCTGCAGGAACAGGAAACAGCCGTCAGATACTAGCTGAATCCAGCGAACCACATCAGGTTTGTGGACATGTCCAGTTTAAAAAGATTTTCTCATGTAGCTTTAGAGTCGCTTTATCTTCACAGGTGTACACGGGTTTAAAGCTCCAGAAAATAATCCTTCTGTTTTTTTAATCTGCCATTATTACTGAGGGCTCGGAACATATCGTCACGTATCATCAGCTAAAATATTTTCAGCTCAAGCTGCCAGCGTCTCCAGACGGCGTGAGCGCTCTCTGCCTCTGGAGATGAATGTGACGGGATGTTCGGCGCTCGGACTGGCGGCCTCCTGCAGGTGTGCACAGAGGTTTAGAGATGGTCTCCTGCAGCAGCACTAATACTGATTGACTTTCTGCATTCCTCTTCTGGTTAAGGCGGATTACGTGCAGGGTTCAACGGGTGCAAGGTGGGTTTATGTGTCACATTACAACAGGTTGGAACTCCCTTCTGCTACGTAGCAGATAATATGCAGTAATATGGCAGCAATTATAAAAATGTTGACAGAAATATTAAAGTACATTTAAGAGAGCTGAGCTCAGTGGAAACGTGAACATGTGCTGGAGGAAGGATCGTTTGCTGGCTTCTCCGCACAGAGAAGATTCCTGAATCCAGAAACCTGGTTTGGTTAGCGTCACGAACACAGCTGCACAGATTTGTCCAAAACGAACGCACTCAAGTGAACTCTGATAAGTTAGACTGTTGGGGCGGATTGGCCACCATATGCCAGAGGGGCCCGACTATTTGTTTCGGGGTGAGCCGGT